>NC_142185.1:17990493-18141719 GCF_026936395.1 Plectropomus leopardus | reverse complement strand
GCATTAAACATTGTCTTGTAGGTTCAGAGGACTCGTCATGCAGCCAAGGTGACTAAGGAGAGCTCCATATTACGGCAGCACAGACAGGTGTGGAGCAGAGAGTGCCCCAGGCTGCAAAAGGCTGAGTAAGAGCCCCCTATTACTCCCTGTCATTATCTGCTGCAGTTTTCTGGATCTGCTATTACCCCCCGCAACCGCTCCACTTAAGCTCCATTGAGCTCAGATAGGACCCTGCGTTAAAAAATAGGGGGGGGGGCAAAGAAAAAAATGCATCAGCAAGAAAACAAGTAGAGAAGAGGAGGAAGATTTAAGCTGATTTTCTCGCAGCGATGACATTGTATTAAAAGGTGAGAAACAGAGAGAAGTGAGGGCTTTGAACTGTGTGGGGGGACAGAGGAATAAGCTGAATGGAGAAACACTCTCCCTCTGCGTGCTGAGGCAAAAGTGTGGGGCTGGGGCCCCAGCGGTGTCATGCCTTGTGAAGTGAGAAGGGCAGCACTAGCTCTGGGGTGCAGCTTGTTTGGCTGCGTAATGACTGTGTCTGAGCCACCCAAGGTTAATGATGTACACAAGCGTGAGCCTCAGTAATGAGCCGAGTCATAAAGATGTGCCACTGCTTGCAACTCTCTACGCATATATCTAGTTAAAATACCACGGGATTCAAAAGCCACCTTGTCATATGGTACAACAGGCAAGTATATCTCTATGGTTACTACCTTTTTTCACAATCGTGTCAGCCTCTGAGCCAGTTAGTAAGAAATAAACAATCACTGTAACATCCTCCGTAGGCCTGTTTCTGTGATGCTGCCCACAGCAACAAGACATATTTTCCGCAATGTTTGGAAAGACTCTTTCAGTCAAGTGTGAGATAATGTGTGATAGTCAGAGGCAAACTTAGATCTGGTCCCATCACACCGCCATATCTCTATCCATATAAAATGAGTCATACTTGTATGCAGTGGTGGAAAGCAGCTTCTTACATTCATGTAAGTACCTTACTTAGGTACAAGTTTCAGGCACCAGCACTTTATTCGCATTATTCAGTTTTAGAAAACTGTTCACCCAAAAAATCCAAAATGTGTTTTTCCTCTTACCTGTAGTGCTATTTATTATTATAGGATCATTTTTGTTTGTGTTGCATTTTGTTGAGTGTTGGCGATATCGGCCATAGAGATGTCTGCTTTCTCTTCCGTGTAGGGAACTAAATGGCACTCAACTTTTGTTGCTCAAAGCAAGAAAAAAACATATAAATAAGACAATAGCAATGTCTCTCACCAGAAATCATGACCTGGTTACTTAAGATAATCCACAGACCTTGCTGTGAGCAGTTTGTGTAATGTTATAGCAAGTTAAGTGGTGCTAGGTGAGCTATCATAATGTACGCCTAGGCCTACTTCCTTACAGTTGAAAGGTTTCATGAAGAAGCTATTTTCTTGCCTAAACTGATAAACTGCACTGCAGGTGAGAGGAAAAATATGTAGTTTTGATATTGGGATAAACTGTCCCTTTAATGTGCCTGTGCAGTTCTATTTCAATGCATTCATTTCACAGATTAGTTAGTTTGTATAATCTGATTATCTACACAAAATACTTTTGGCACTGTCAGTGTATTCTCATGCTAATATTTATCTACTTTTCAAATTAAATTTGAAGGCAGACTACAGATTACTATACTTCCACTGCTGGTTGTATGTACTCAGTAAGAAGAAGGTTTGGTGAACTCATAACTGCATTGTATATCTTGGTTGCTAATGTTAGTTTAGCAATACTCATAGGGTTGATTAACTAATGCAGTTGTAATTAACACGGCTTTCTGTTTCTCTCATGAAACAGGGACACAGCTGAGAAAGACGTCAATGATTTTCTGAAACAGATCAGGCCAAATGGTAGAACAGATACTGCCATCTTCTGTCTTCAAGATTATGGTAAACATCACTAACATTTTATAATACCATTAGTGACTGTATCTCCACCGGTCTCTGCTGTTTACAAGAACTACAGTAATATGTGTCCTTGTATGTATGTGTTGGGGTTTAGGGCTGCTCTTAGAGAGGGAGCGGGAGGCATTCAGGAAAGCCACAGTGGAGCCTGTTCATCAGCTCAGGGATGACCTGCGCTTCAGACTGGGTGAAGTACAAAATCAGCAAGTCACTGTCCATCGATCAAACTGGGAACAAGTAATACAGCAGGTATCTGTGAGATATGAAATAAAGTTGTGTCCACAGTGACTTTGATAAATGAGTTTAATGTGAAGAAAGGTAGCAGAAAGGCAAGATTTCTAAAGCTATAAAGAGTTATGATCCCTTTTGCTACACCTGGTTTAAGAATTTAAATGGTTTAGTTTTAGAATACTTGCATCTTAGAGCTCAAGTCCCTAGCTGTTAGTGAGACATTTGGGAATAAAGCCCTCAGTGATGAATCTTAGCTGTGCTCACTCTCTCTGCAGGTACCAAAACAATCTGTCCTGCACATCCAACAGAGGTTTAAACTCTACTGCTTGTTCACACAATGATCCCACCTCGCGCACAGAGTCGTATTCACTGTTCATGAATCTCTTGTTTGTTAGATGTCCACAGTCCTTAAGTCACCAAGTCTGCTTTTGACTCACAGAGGCTTTTTGCAAGCCCTAGAGATGAATGGTGAGATTAAGGAATAAGCAGGGGTCTTTAAAGACAGACTATACTTGGAATGAACCGTCTGCTAGCCATTTTGTCTCCTCTGTGCAGCTCACTCATGCTTATTTCGTTCCCATGACCCCCTCTAGTCTTGCTGGCCCACAGCCTCTAGCCACCTGATTGCATAGGCACAATGGGACAAACCCTCTGCCCACACACACATGCAGCCACAGTGCCTTTGCTCTATGTCTTTTTTCATGTCTTTTGTCTGCTTTTTCTATTTCTTATTTCATCAGGTTACTGTTGACTCACAACAATCAGAGATCCTTTTATCCTTCTCAGGTGCTATATAATTATACTTCCATCTGCCAGTGTTTTAAATCTGTCTGTGTAGCTGTTTATGTTTTGTGTCTTGTTTTGTTGATTGCTTCTGTTTTTAT
Organism: Plectropomus leopardus; assembly: GCF_026936395.1. Classification (NCBI taxonomy): domain Eukaryota; kingdom Metazoa; phylum Chordata; class Actinopteri; order Perciformes; family Serranidae; genus Plectropomus; species Plectropomus leopardus. The sequence continues at coordinate 18,138,664 of NC_142185.1, read as the reverse complement.
GTAGTAATGTAATATGATTCTGTCTTTTATGTGCTGCAGAAAAGAAACTTGCTTTAAACCAGTTTTAACTGAGCCAGGGCAGTTTAACTGTTACACATTTAATGTTGCTTTTAATGTTTTCTTAAATGAATGAAAACCAAAGACTCTGCAGAAAACTTGCATCACATTAAGTGCTAATAAATAAAAAGGCAATTAAAAGGCAGTAAGAGTGAAATTTACTGTATGCCATGTTACTGGCTGTTGAAGATTTGATGAATGAATCTTTTGACACCATACATTATCATTCTACAGATTTGAGAGTGAGGTTAAGGCTGAAACTATCAATATATCAATCAGAGGTATTTCTCCTTATGCTGTGTTCAGACTATGAGAGACACAGCAACAGTCTACAAGTCATTTTCGATGGAAGATGGTGACATGAAGCTAGACAGTGACACCAGACACTTGTCACTGCTGACAGGCGTGACGCTCCACAAATCAAAGTTGAGCTGATGTCAACTTTTTTTGGCACTCCAATGAGCTGTGGTACTGTGTTATTTAGCTAAGTTAGATGCTGCTATGCTAGTTTCATGTGCATTGCAGTGCACACAGTGATGCAATACAGCAGAAAAATGTTAAAATGTGGCTCATACACTGATCATAAGAGTATTTCTTTTTTTTTTTTGACCAGGTTTAAATTTCAGATGACATTTATCTGAGGTGCTTTGAGGCAAGTAGCAGACACACACACAAGCCTGTGACGACATAACTATGTTTATGAACGTCTGAGCAACACTTCAACAGCGACTCTGCGATAACATAGCTGGTGGTCATGTTGCTGTGTTGTCTCTCGTAGTGTGAAAACAACATTGAGTCATTTTGTGCAAGTTAGTAAATAGATAAACAAAGATAACACTTGTCAATCGATCCATCCATCATCCTATTTTCACTATTACTTTTACCTTTATATTACTGATGTATGGTATGTTTTGTGAATTTACAGAATGGGTCCCCAACTTTATCATGCATTAATCCCATCTATGTCCATAACACCTGCATGTATAAAAAGTCCATGACTTATTGTGCAACATAATAGTAGAGCTGGGCAATGTGGTTGAAAAAAATAAAATTTCAATATTTTTAAGCTTTGCACTGCACCATACTGCAAAGTTGTCAGTAATCAGAACGTGGAGCACATCTGTGAATGTATTGTTTTTTTTTCCCTGCTTCCTTTCGTCTGTAAATTGCTACAACAAAATACTTGTATTTATAAAAATGGAAATACTCCCATTTTAATTGTAATGTCTGTGTTCCCTTTCTGAGATGGAGAAACAGGCCTAATTATTTGATAAGCATCGTCTCATTTCTAACTAGCTGTTTTCCTCCTTCTGATATCTAGCATCTTGGGAAATAAGCAGTTACTGATTACTTGCTATTACCGAATCATTCTGATGATAAATGTTTTTGAATCTAGACGTCTGAGAGAACAGAGGGGACCTCAGTTCAACTAGTACTGCTGATGGGAGCAGACGTAGCATAACGAAAGGGAAAAAATGTTTGAGCTGATAGCTGTGATCTCTTGACTCGCCTCCCCAGTCACAACTTTGTTTAAGCTGTAAGAAGTAGAAGGGAGTTTTTTTCTCAAAGCATTATTGATATAAGAGGAATTCTTGGAGGCAAGACGTGGAACAATTTAGTCCATTTGATAGTAAGGTGGCAGTTCATACTTGCCAGTTTGATTTCCCTGGACAAAAGCAGGTCATACTGTGCTATCATGCTTGTTTTCTAAGCCTGTATTTAAGACAATGTCTTCTTTTTTATCCTTAAATCACCAGATCAACTTTGTGAAAAACCAGCAAGATGACATAACTGCGAAACTTCATGCAGAGTACCTGGTTGTGGAGGAGGAAATCATTGCCCTTGGTTTAGAGGTAAGTTTCTTGCTGTAGGTTATAGACATCCTCCTTGTGTTTTGAAAAATCAATTTCCACTCTGTATTAAAGCGATAATATGATCTTTAGAGGTGAGCGCTTCAGTGCATCACCAAAGCAAATATCTAAACATTTTAATGTATTTCCTAAATATGGTCCTAATGTCCTTCCACAGAAATATCTTACTTCAGATGATGTGGCAAACATAGAAATAATTCCAGAGGAGGTTTTGGATTCAGACTGCCCTTACCCAGAGCTGAAGGAATCCCTGATCCAGGCCTTCCACTCCCTGTCGGAAAGGTGCAAGTGCAGCCTACAGAGTCTCCAAGATCAATTGCAAAGAACGGACAGGTATGGCCTGAGGACAAATGAAGTTCAGCTTAGCTTCTTTTTCATAATTCTAAGTGCTTACACTTCGATTGAATGAGAAAATTGTAGTGATTTTTGCAGCTGATCTGGAGTACATATACGACGATACTCCCTTTAATATCTCACTCAGTGTTCATAGAAATAGGCTTTTAATGATTCTCAGCCATCCTTTTTGATAAATACAGGTATAGGCAGAGTGTAGCTGGGCAGATCATGATGAAAGATTAAAAACTCAGCAGGACATCAACGGCATATAGAGGCACAGCCGCTTCACTCCCCTGGAGGCTGACTGTATCAATGTCTCTTGATTCTTATTTCCATATGATCTGTGTCTATATAGCACTGTCACAGTCTTTGTGTGACAGTTCAGCTCAGTGTGGTATAAGCACTGGCAGCTTCTATGAGTAATTTGCAATTTATCAATATGTACCCTTAAGAGCTGAACTAAAATGGAGGAAAGGGAAGATATAATGTCATGGTATTATTTATTTTGCTCTATGATCATGTGTTTTCTTGGCTGAAATCTGTTCAGGTTCTGTGGCTGGTGTGCCGACGACCACCAACGTTTCCAGTTCACTTTGTCTCAGTACACTCCCAGCATACCCAACCACAGAGCACTCTACATGGACATGCTGCAAAGAATCTTCCCTGAGAAATCTCGACTAGAGCTGGTCAGTACTTTGAAAATAAAGTAACAAAATATGTTGAAGAAAAGAAAATTGATTAAATGCATATTAAATTGATCAAATAAGTTTATCAAATGGAAGAGTTACAATTCATGTTAAGTAAAACCACAGGCATGCATGCAGGGTTCTGTGTTGACCTGGAACATTGTACATTTGATTTTCTCCATATCGCCCAACTCTAAATAATCATTTTTCTTGGGAAGTTTACTAAGAGAATTTCTCTCTTTTTCAATCCTGTTTACATTATAGCCCCTCTCCCACTGCACAAAAAAACACTAGACCACACAAACATCTGGCTTTTGTATGTATTAGGAAAGGTTAGAATTTGCATTCACATCTGGGTCAAATGACTCTGCAGGAGTGATGGAAATATAACACCTGGGTGAACGTGCAAATTTTAGCCTCTTTGACAGTGAGATGCAATGACGCACCACCACCACAAAATACCTTTTTACTCCGCCCAAGCAGTGCTCAAACATTGTTCCAAATTATACCCCTTTCCTACCAAAATTAGCATGTGCACGCAGGTTTTTCATGCATAGATAAACCCACTAACAAAAGGCCATAGACTGCTTTCCCATTGCCAGAGGAGCAAAGCTTGTACACGGCTCTACAGCAGATGAGTGTGCCTTTTGTGTGTGTGTGTGGGGGGAGTTTGTGTTGGTGTGCCTGTGCAACGTCATGGATGGACCAGGTCGCAGGTAAACAGTGGAGAGAAAAATCTTGGCACTATTGCCCACTGCCCTTATTAATTTTTCTCTCTGCACACAAACCACACACACATAGCACATACCCACTTTCATAGATGGACACACACACACATTCATGTACTGTATTGACACCCTTCCACTCACACCCATCTCAAACTGTAACTCCCTTCCCCGGTCTGAAGCCTCCCTGCAGTGTGCGTCCCCTGCTCCCTGATCAATGTAGCACTGCAGCCTTAGCCAAGCAGAGAGACACTCAGATAAGCCAGGACAATGAGCTGCTCAGCACGCTGCAGGATGTACCATGTCACCCACTGTGGACAGCTCGCTCACGCCACCGCCTAGCATTGCCATGACAACCGCCAGCCGCGCTCTCCTCCCTCACCCGCACCCAGAGACCTGTCCTCATATCAGTTCCAGCTGGGTGCTGCATTTAGAGCTGTGATTGTTGAGCCTTTGGGGGGGTTGTAAGAAGGAGAGATGTGTCTCTCAACTGTCTTCCTCTGCACTTTTCACTTCCTCAGAAACAGACCCAGAGTTGGTTGATGTAGTGCTTACTCCACCTAATTCAGCTATTAGTCATAATTAAGCTGGCTTGCGTGCAGTGGATAATCAGTGTGAACTACAGATTGAGTTGCTGAAACCCCACTGATTAAGTGCATGAATGCTATCCTGATATCAGTGTTTGGGAAAAAGAAAAGTTGATTTTATGCATGCTCTCTTGGCGTTTTCTGTAAATGAACAAGTGTGGCATTGATTAGTATCCAGTAAGCTCAAAGGATGGTCCCCAAGTTGAAGTGAGCTCTGCATCTGTATATTTTTGGCTTCATTAGTAATTAAGTGGAAAAATAAGGATCCTGTCTGTTAAGCAGCAGTCTGCTTCAGGCAGATATTTCCCTTGTATTGGTTGAGGGAAAAATGATTCCCATTGCTTTTACAGACATATGGGTTGATTAGAAATTCTATAGTTAGCACTTTGATTACAGATGTTGTTTCTGTGAACGTCTTAGCCCTTCTTTTTTTTCACCTCAGAGCATTGAATGCTGCTCCTGTTTGAGCCTTGATATTTTCCTCACCTGCCATTTACTTCCATTTGCGTGCAATCATTTCAAGATGAAAGCATCCTTTTCTGTCCCTTCTGTGAGTCTTATTTAAATTCTAATGCACGATACAGCAGCTCTGTTTTATAGCCAGATAGCAGGTGAGACATATTACCACAGTTAAAGGGTTTGTGCAGTGTAACAATTTAAGAGCGTTGGTGATAAATTAGCTCCCATATCTCTTCAAATTGCTCGCGGTATCCGCTGTTTGGAATATTCTCTCTTTCTGCAAGGGTTAGATTGGGAAGAATAGTTTGAGAGAACCGTTTTTAGGAATTTTACTTTAAAAATGTGAGTTTTGTGAGATTTAAGTTTCTCCTCTTTGAACTTGCAGAGAAATATCCAAAGGAAAATTGAGCAGTAGCAGAGGGTTTAGAGAGTTACATTAGTGGCATTTCCTCACTTATCTCTCTTGATCCCAACATAAAATATGTTCTTACAGCCAAGGCCGCAGGTTTTTGTTTTAACACAGGGGGAGGACACAAATGAAACAGGGGGGGTGGGGTGCCTTCCTTTATGAAATTTTGAGCATCAGAAACTTAATTTCCAGCATTATGGTGAATTTTATGCATCAATTTGTGCCTTTTCTGCAGCAATTTATGGTGGAAATGTATTTAATTTCATCAAAGTAAAAATCCTCTATTGGCCTTGGAACCCAAGCATATTGGTGTGATTTCTTTCTAAAACATGAAAAAAAGGCAATGAGCAACTCAGAAGAAATTTTAAAAAATCATTTTCAAAAATCTTGGGCAAAAAGCTATATTATAGCTTATTATAATTCTAAGAATGTTTTCCAGGTCATTTATTTATTAGTTTAACTTTTGTTTACCTTATCTTTTTGTTTTAGATTGTGATTGTGTGTGTTTGTGTGTGTGTGTGTGTGTGTGTGTGTGTGTGTTTTTGTGTGTGTGTGTTTGTGTGTGTGTTTGTGTTTGTGTTTGTGTTTGTAATATTTCTTTTTTTTTTTTTTTTTTACTAATTTTCAGGTAATTTTCTTGTTTTCTTGTGCTATTTACCAATTTATGTTAATTTGGGGGTAATTTCTTTCATTGCTCATTTTCTTTTCCCATGTTTTTGGGAGAAATTAAGCTAATTTCTCAGGTTTCAAAGGGTTACATGCTTTAATTGGGTGGGGAGTGAGGGTTGGAATATATTCCTTGCATCCCTTGCCTCTCCTCTCTCCTGCATCACCTTCATCCACTGCGTACCTTGCGTCCCCTATGCCAACTGCATCCCTTCAAAATCTGCACCTATATGCTTATGGCAGTTTTTCTGACCTCTAACTACAATCCATGTGCATATCAATATCTCTTTATACTGGATATGTTTTCGCTGTTCCTTTTGTTGACCTTAAGTTGAACTAGTCCCTCCTGCAGTTTCCAACAAGCTTAGAGAGGACATCCCCCTCTGCTGGATGGGGCTCTTTATTGTCTATTATGCCTCCCTCTTTGATGTCCTCTCATAACTATTTGAAGGCCAACAGAGTGCCAGCAGGATTTCATAGTAATGTACTCATAATGTTCCAAGGAAATAGTGGAAATAATTCATACTTCTTACCTTTTCTGACTCTGTCTGGGCAGCCAGCTTTATTTTGTCCTTTGTGTGTCTCACTCCTCATGGAGACAGCACTCCGCAAAGGCAGTGTGGATGTAGCAGCTAAACTAAATGTCGTGCCACTTTATGAGTGCACTGCAGACACAGTGCGGAGGATGGTTCCACATGCATACTATGTCTTATTGTGTTGTTTAAAACATAATTCGCACGACAAGTGTGAACACGCGAGCATGTAAGCATACACATTACTGTGTTCATACTCACTTATAGCAACACAAGACAGGCAAGGGTAGTGAAGGAGAGGGCAAGAGAAAGTGACGAACAGAGGGTGGATCTTCCTCAAGTTCTAAAGTTGTGCATTAATAAACAGGATTTGCTCGACTGCCTCTGGCGCTTCTGTTCCGTTGGCAGGTCTGTCAGCTCACTCATTTTCAATAAAACCAGTCAGCCGTCTAATGCCTTCCCACCGTCAGTTAGCCGCTATTAGCCCATAGATGAATATCATTCCCTCTGTTCCAATGAAGCAGCCAAGTGATGCAGCCTCTGTGAGTACTGACACAATGATGAATAGCTACAGGCAGCCCTCACACAGAAAGGAACTGTTTTCCTTCAGGACATTTCACAGACAGGAGAGAGGGACCATTTTATACACCAAGCAGAGCCAGATCTGACATCGAGTTTTCCCCATGGTCCTGCTGCCATTATTATAGACAGTATATCATGTAAGGGTGTTTGTGGATTTCTGTTTGCGTGTCATCAATTTTGCACAACACGGTGTATTATACAGCAGTGTTGCCCTTTTGAGCTGCAGTGCTACAATCTTGCACACTTATTTCTTCAGATTCATCCATCAATTTTTGCTTCAGGTAATGATTTTTGTTCAAGGCATCTATTGACAGATATGGTACATTCTATTCATAACTATATTTGCATTAGTTTATAATCACCTGAAATTGAGAATCTTGTTTTACCTTAGAATGAGACCTTTACGTTTACGTATGAAGCAGGTCCTCTCCCACGGAGTCTGCCGTGTGGTTCTACAGTAGCTCAAAACGAACAAACCAAACACTGGCTCTACCAAGGCCCTTTGTGTTTTCACATAGGCCACTGTGGCTCTACATGCTACATGCATACAACAACCCAATTTTACGTATTTGACATTATGCAAAAGTAAAACATCTAAATTCTAAGTAAAATGAAATATAAATTCTGTGACCAAGCACCAGTCTTATGTGAGGTCAGAGTTAAAAGGGATGACATATAGTTTGGAAGTATCTGTTTTAAAGCTTTATAGATGAATAAAAAACAACCTTTTGGTAAAGATGGTAGTGGTGGGTCTTTTTGGGATCACAGGTTGTGAACTCTACTGCTTATTACTTATATACAATTAATGAGCTCGATCAAGGAAGACATTCAGTTTTTGCCTCCGTGTCACCTCATTTCATGTGCAAACACCCTCTCATTGCATGTTGTTTCTTCCAGATGGAGCATGAACGTGTGTGGGACTGGCAGCGCTTCACCCAGGCACAGCTGAGAGTGGTGACCCAACAGTGTCAGCGGGACCAGGAAGAGCTGCTGGCAAGAGCCCTGGTCACCCTGCAGGAGGCGAGACATGCCCACCAGGAGGAGCTGGAGCTCCACAGAGTCCACCAGCACCAGCAGGACATCTGCTCGCATCTCAGAGAGAAGGTTAGTGTCTGGCATACCTTCACACCGGGAGCTGTCACATTTAAGGAACATTTCCAGCTTTATGAGACGGCACTTTTTATGTTAGCAATTATACAGTTCTGTGCCTACAAACCCGTAGTTAATCCCTTCAGAAAGTGGATGTATAACTTTAATATTATACTTCTACAGCTTACACAGTAGGAGCTCTCTGTGGTGTGCTTCTCAGGCACACTCACTTACATCTGCTGGTGTTTTGGGCAGAATTCAGCTGGCTTTCAGTATATATTAAGCATGATATCCTTTTCCAGCTTTCACATGTGTAGATGTGAGGGAGCAGACAGTCTGACTGCCTTCTTGTGTACAGTATATGTGCTGACGAGGCTGCATATCACGCCAGGCTGCCTGACAGCATCTCTCGCTTTAGCTGCCACTTGGGATGGGCTGTGAATGCAAACAAGCTAATAAGGATGGTCTTGCAAACATGATGTTGCTGTCTCTGAGGGGTTCTAGTTTACATTCACACAACAAACAAGTTACTCATGTGAACAAATCCATGTGTTGTTGATGCAGTGCTGTACAAATTGAATTTGCTTTGCCTGCCAGTTTAAAGAAAATGGTGCTGATGTCCTGTGGCTGATTAGATAAAAAGAGTCTCTGATGTAGGAAGGGAGGGTTGCTGTGGGCCATCATCACTGAGTCTAGTTTTGTCAACAACAGGACTTTTAGCTAAAGCGGGGGCAACACGCTGGTTAATCTTTTTTTTTACAGGAACGAAGGTCCTAGGTTGGCTTCCTTGAGACCCGTGGAGTTTGAATGTGCTCACTACCTTTGCATCAATTACTAATATCTCTTTTTAATTGCTTTGGAAACCAAAAATCTCAGATTTACTCTTTTGTGGATATGTAACAAGCTCTTTGCAGATACCCGCCCATTTAGCTCCCAATTTTTAGATTAAAAAACAGTAACTATAAAGGAATTTGTGTATATGCATTTATGCAGTTTACTCAGGGACATAATCACCTAGTTAACATTCAGGGGGGCGGGGGGCATTTTCAGCCTACACCTTCTGCTACCCAACCCTGCAGGGGGTCAAGGAATTCCCCTCAGGATACATTTTTAGAGGCTTAACAGCTAAAATGCCAATTTTAAAACATTTTGAAACAAAAATCTTAGATCAGGGGTTCTCAAAGTTTTTACCATTTTTAATAGCCAGTACATAAAGGGGTTGAAAAGGTGCTCACACTGACTTTTATTGACATTTTCTATGGCATCCTACTCTATGTTTTTTTGACTGACTTTTTATGACATACTTTGACATTTTAAACATCTTTATAACACATTATACTATGACTTTAAATGACATTTGTCAACATTGTAGTGACATAATATTTTATGATTTTTGTTGTGATATTGTCATGGCATAGTAACACTTTACAAAAAAAATAATGATTGAAAGTGTTATAGCCTATATAACAATCATATTACATTATAATTTTCCACAGAGAGATGGTACAGCACATTTACATTGTTTGTATCAATCACCAGCAGTTAAGCAAGGGCTTCTGCAGGGGTACAGGCAACACCATTTGCAGTACTGCTGTACACTGTAATACTAGACACAGTAATAATAAGAATAATAAAAGCTGTAATAGTTGTACGTTTGTTAAGTTTATTCAGGATTATGGTTAAGGTCGCTAAAAATTATTATGGACACCAGTGCATGGTTTCCTGTCGAAGCATAGCAATTTTTTTTCATTATATATATTTTTATCAGTATAGTGGGAGGACATTTTGTGCATATTTGAATATTGGGGGAATGTGTCATTACAGGTAGGCAATTACCATATATTCCACTGTAAGTGAAGAACATTCATGGAGGGTCAAGCCAGGTATGTTGTAAACTGGCAAAACAACAATCTGCAGGGATATTTGCTGAGGTCCCCATGCTGGGACAATGGGAAAACAACAATATATGACCTTTCCTGTACCACTCACTTTGTACGATAGTTTATTTTTCACATCTGTGTCACACTTACAGAATTTTCCCTATTTAGACTTTGTCCCCATCGTTTAATTTTCAAGCAAGGATGCAAAAGGCTTAAAAACTGGCTCTTCATTTCACAAGCTGCACCTAAACTGTGCAACTTGTAAACATAACCAGCACTCTCATCTCTTGACACTAAAATTTCAAGACAGTTTCAAAAGAGGCTGACAATTGGTTTTTTTTTTCAAATGCTTCCTGTCTCGTATTTATGGAGAGAGGTGCCGAATTCAAGCACATGCAATCTCAATTTGCATTAATCTCCTAAACATTCAAGGGGGTATGCTGAGCACAAAAATGAGGAAAGTTAAGGGAATGTTACTCAGCTTTGGAGTGATAGAGTTAAAGTTTATAGATGGAAAAAGCAAAACAATTCTGGAGGTTTTTATTCTCTTGAATGTTCAAGCATGCTCACCAGGAGAGAACTTGGCCAGCGACCCCTGTCTTAAAACATGACATTATTGTATCACCTTGAAATGAAAAACATCAATTGTAGTGTATTTTCCACACTGAAAGTCTACTTTAGTAAAAAGTTTTGTTGTATGTTTTAACTGCTGGAATTCATATGCATCTTCTGGAGTTTCTAACAATCTGCAGTTTCAGATTCTCTCACTTTGACCAACATAATACAACATGTTGGACAGGTAGTTTTTCTTCTAACTTTCTTTTTTATGCAGCTGATTATTACATTAAATTGGAATGTTTTCACTTTATTCTTTACTGTGCTCAGCCATTTACTCCCGTTGTAAGCGAAGAAGCAAATTGAAGGCCAATGATCACTTCACATTCAGTTCTGTCATAATATAGCTATTTTAGATACAGCTGCAACAACTTTGGCATAACAAATTTATCTTGGGAGAAAGATATCACAGTATTTTGAAATTATGTGATATGTTATTCAAGGCAGCAGTATGCACCCGCAAGCTCTGTTTCATTGTATGTTTGAAAACAACAGGGGCCTTTGACTTTCTGTAGAGGTAAACCTGCAGCAGAAACACATTTCTGATTTTTGTTTTCATGGCTCTCTGAGGCAATAAGAAAAATAAAACCCCACAGACATTTGCATTCCCATGATGTTTCCACATCCTCATGTTTTGGTTATGCAGTGCATGTGCACATGTTTGAGCTTGTGTGTTGGCTCAGATGGACTGTTTGCATCCAAATCTTTGTTGCCACTGCCTTTATCATGCCAGCTCAGCGACACAGCAGTGCAGCAAGATGTATTCTCCTCCCGTTGCATCTGCTTCCTTTAACACTTTGTTTTCTGCAGCTGACCCGAGCAGCTCTCCTGACTCTGCTATGAGTCATGTCCCTCTCTTGAGATCAACTCCCTTTCTACAGTCTAACTGTTTTTCCTATTTTAATAAGTGTGCTGCACAGAATGATATGATTTTGTAGAAGGCTGGCGCAGTGCAGCAGGCAGGCCAGATGTATCAACATTTATATTTTATGGAGGTCTCATGGTTATCACCATGATCCATCATTTAAGAGCAGTTTATTCTCAATTAGTTTTGCTTTTTTTGCATAGTGTATTTTGTACCACAAAGGGTGCAGGTGCCAGGGTTACATTACTTTTAACTGAAATCAACCAAAAATTAATGTGGGACTTGAATAAGAATATCTATTCAAATATTTGCCCTAAAGAGGAAAATAAACAGTCAAACAGGATTGGTGTGATCTTGATTTTCTGCCTGAGTTAGTTGTACCACCTGTTGCTTTTGACAGTTGTGAAAACTAGTTTGCAAGTGAGCCACTAATTTGAAATCATTTGCTAAAAGTAATGCATAAATAGTTGATATTGCTTAAAAGTATGGATAACAATGTGTATAATAAAAAAATAACAAATAGGATTGAGTAGTTACCATCTTGTGCTACTGTTGTACTGTACTGTACTGTACTGTTGTCACCCCTCTGGAGATGAATAAATTTCCACTTGACTTGACTTAAATTATTAGATAAACAAATGAATCAGCTAAAAGCAGTGGCTTAACGGTTGCATTTGTTAGCTGAACATAAATTCTGTAAACGGATATCTGCATATCTTTGTAAGACTGATAGCTGATGGGTTCTGAGATTAAACTGAAAGTAATGGACAAAGCTTTGAAGTAAAAGTAAAGAGAAGTAAATGGTAAGAGCTAAAAGTATAAATAAACAGTTTATATAGTTAAAATAATAAATAAATCAACAGTTTAACTCAGCAAGTTAATTTGCTTAAGTAATAGATACACTGTTGAAATAGTCAGCTAATGTGAAAAGTAATGTATAAACATTAATATAATTATATAATTAGCTTTAAAGGATAAAGGGCTTAAATAATAAGCTAAAAGAAGTAGATTAAAGAAATAAATATAATGGAAAAAACTGTTGAAATGGTTACCAAACAGTGAGGAATAAACACTGCAAAAAGCTCAAATATCTTCTATGCAAGTCAATAGTTTTGTAAACAGTGTCGGCAGTGAAATTGAAAGCCAACCCAAGATTCACTCCGCTCAGCACTTTGCCTCACAGTATTTACGTTCTTTCGGTGCTGTGTCTGCAGTTTTCATATCTTCCTCTTGGATGCCTGCTATTTATGATGTGGCGCCTGGTTTCTACCTTGTGGGGGTACACACCCGGAAACATCCTGAACACAGAAAATAAGAAAATACAGCTAGCGTGAAGAGTCTCTGTAGATCAATACATCACCACATTCTTCTAGTGGGTCATAAATGACGACTGAGAGGGATTACTTCTGTATGAGTCTAGACTTTGTTTTACAGGAAAAGTCCTGCGTAGTATACCATTTAAGTAATTTATTTTGTGTATATAAAATAAATACCAGAACTATATCCAATTTTATCTATTTGATAGTTTTAACATTCAGTTTATAACCCATTTTGAACATTTGTTGTACGTGGTTCCAGTGGATGGGTATGACTTTGGCTCAGGAGGTAGAGCAGGTCGTCCTCTGATCAAAAAGCGTGGATTTGATCCTCAGCTCGTCTACAGGTGCTATAGTGAACCTCAGATTGCTCCTTGTGTCTGTGCCATTGGTGTGTGTATGCGTATGAATGTTTAAGATGAGTAGCAGGTGGCACCACCAGTGTGTGAATGGGTGAATGTTACATATAGTGTTAAAGCGCTTTGAGTGCTCAGAAGACTAAAAAGGTGCTATACAAGTGCAGATCCATATAACAGGCCAATACTTGAGCTCATCTGATAGGGATGTCGGGGTTGTTAGACAAAAACATTGTGTTTTCCACTGGTAAATAAAACAATCTAATAGTGATGCTATTGAAACACTTTATACCATGCTAACTGGTTTAAGCTACAGCATTTTTTAAACAGATTATGAAGAAAAATGACTGCTGTGATGGTGCTTGTTGACTAAATTGCTTTCTTGCTATATTCTCTAGCTGTGATTATGCAAATAAACCCTCTCCACATCTCATCTTTTCTGTGCCTCCGTGACTTCAGATGAGAGCATAAATTGGACGCATTTGGTCAGTACTGGTCTGGTGCTGACCTTATGATAGGGAGCAGGACTGTGTGCTGCCAGCTCTCTTCTGAGGGACATAGTGGGAGGAAATCCAGGGTAATTGATTTCAGAGTGAGCTTGTACCCTTCTGTTTTGGAAAGGGCAAGGCTGTCACATAGACCACAGCTTCTTCCTGAGAACCACAGATTGGCCACGCAGAGATGGCTGGCTGGATTCATGTGTCTGGACACAGATGACATTGCTGATCAAAAAGCAGTTCAGTTTCAGAGTGAGAATATAGTATTAGAATTTAAGGATGTGTATGTTGTGAAAAGTAAAAGAAATCAATGAGATAATATTAGGGCTGTCAGCATTTAACTGATCCAATTTAGGTCCTTACACAACGTGTTTGTTTGTTGTTGTTTTTTTTAAATCGTATCAATTGCCAGCAAACATTTCCATCTTTAAGAGATTGTACCAGGCTGAGTTTTAAAGCTAGAGTGGTGATACTGGTATCATATGAAACTAAAAGACTTGGGGGATCCAGTGGTACCATGTCCTGCCAGCTCCTCAGGAAGGGGACCCATTTACACTACACAATTAGGCAAAGTTTTAGTGATGGAAAAATGAACTGGTCATTTTTGGTCCCTTGACCTCTGACCTTAAGATATCTCAATGACAGTTTTTTTGCTATCATTTGACTCAAGACAATACGTTAATAATTACTTCATCTTGTCAATATGAACTTCATAACTGTTTTGAAATGCAAAATAATGAAACTGAAAACGTTATTAAAAATGTGATTAATCGCAATAAACTATTGAAATTCTATGATTAATCGAGATTGATTTTTTTTTTTGTCTGACAGCCCTAGATAATAGTTAACAATTTATGCATGAGATTCCAGTTTATCAGTGAGAGGCAGACTCTTCTTCTCAAATCATCAGCTGTTTGTTCTGCAGTGTTCTGGCTGCTGTAATTAGCAGGCATTGTTCTTGGTGTTACTGTTCATTCAAGCCTTTTATTCTGTCCTTGCTTTCATTTTGCCTCCCACTTACATCTCACTCCCAGGCATCTTTGATGAGCGATTGTGTTTTCCACATTAGTAAATAAAGCCTGAAGGGATAACAGATTGTTGCAACATGCTCAGGTGGGAGACGGATGAGCAGCCCAACAGGACAAGCGACACAATAATCAAAAGAAGAACGATTTTCATAAGATTGGAAGTTTTCTTTTATTGCAAAATCTAATTTTTTCATTTCCTGCTCTTCACAGCAATTTCAACAGCGCAGATTAACGTATGCCCGGATGATCTGTGTGCCCTTCCTGCAGTAATCAGTGTATTCTCTGGGCATTGTGTGTTAGCAGATCCCCTGTCACTGAGTGTTAGTGACTAACAAGTACAACTCCTCTTCCCTCTGGTGGTTGAACGACATGGTAGAGTCTCAGTATTTGAGACGTTGCGTGGGCCACACAGTGTTTCAGCTGACAACTCTCTGAGGAGTTAATTGCTTGAATGTGTAGAATTTTTCCTCCTCAAAGCGATGTACCTGTTAAGGAAAATTCTTATTGTGCCATCTGTGGAAATACAGGGATAATTGCATATTTTTCATCTCTTAATGGACATTAGTTTTCATCCCTTTAAAGATTTAGTAAATCTCACGTGTCATTAATGTCACTCAGTCGAGTGGAGCCACATATGGAGGCATCGTGCTGCTCTTATAAGCACACCACTCATTCTCTCCAGTTTGCAGCTCTAAATCACGGCAATGATATTGGTTCAAGATAAGCATGAGTCCATACCTAATCTGTTTCACTCATCTGTTATATATCTAAAGTTTGTCATTAAATGACCTGCGATGGAAATTTACAGTGACAGCTGCTGCTACACCCCCCTGACAAAAGACATCATGATAAGTGTACAGTTATATTAACAAAAGCTTTGAGCAGGCTGCAGTGTGCAGATAAAAAGGCTATCATTCTTTTGTTATTCTGACATCTCTGCAGTCGTTTTTGTGCTGCCATGAAAAAGGATGGTGTCCCATTTCCCTTTGAATTCACAGAAAATGAGATTCTAGTGACAAATTACTGTAGACTGTACATAATGACCATTTTAGTCTCTTTGTGCTCCCTGAAATGCCTTTTCATCTCTGCCTAAACAAGAAAGACATACAAAATACATTCAGCCGCTGTGGCTCTTGCAGTGTTTACAGTTGGTCGAAGTTGTAAAGGTGCATTTCAGATCATTTTGTGACCTCAGGTGACCATTGCAATTGAGCTTTAGACTTTTGCTTTATTTATGAGGCTTTGGAAAAAAAACAAATATAGTGTTATCGGTCATGTTAGTCAAAATATCTGCTTTACAGACACACCCATCAGGTTGTTTACACAGCCCGTCTCTCAAGGTTCCAAAGATGCAGGTATCTTATCTGGGCCAGGCTGGAGTTTGATGGATGGTTTAATTATGTGCACTTGTTTTTCCTGTATTTTTTTAGACAAAGCATCTTTAATTTCATTTTCAGAAGCAGAGAGGGAGAGAAAGATGGGTCATGACATGCAACAAAAACATCCAGCTGGAGTCAAAACCAAGGCTGTTGTAATTACTATATATGGACAGCTTCTAGATTAGCTGTTGTGCTTCAAGCCACTGGAACAGTCTGCATGGGAATCTGAGAAAATTGCCTGTATGAAAGGTGCTATACAAATTAAATTTGATTTGATTTGATGTAGGTAACAGGGCACTTCAAATAATGGATAGTTTGAAATGTATTTAAACTCTTTATATGCATTATAAGGATCGGAGAGGACAACATATCTCATGTGATTTTTATAGTTTGTTTTATGCAATATAGGTACTTTTTTTCCTTAGGCCAAAAATAATGTTGCAAGTAAAATGTCCACAATGCTCACTAAAACATTTTAGTAGGCATCTTTTCAATTTATGCTTAAACTTAACTGTGCCATTGAGGTTTTGTATAGGTCTGGTGTTTTGCTTGGGGCAACACTAGTCATTAGAATCATCACTGTGGACTGTTCACCATCACAAGATTATATTTCGCAAGGCAATACTGGAATCAACAGCAACATCACGAGGTAAACATAACATGTAAACACTGAGTACGAAGCCAAAAGCAGTAGGGCAAAGGGACAGTGCAAGACAACAAGAACAGGTAAATAGAGGAGGATAAATATTGACACAATGGTGTCACCATCATTACTCAATCACTCCTCAGGATTGCTTCTCTGGTCATGGAAATTGCATATTGAGCCCAGTTTCAGGAAAATAGAGCCCTAAATGTTTGCTTGAGAGAACATTTTGTTTTTTAATTCAGAAGTATGTTGCACACTGTCAAATAGAAGGAGATTGGAGGCTGGATTCTTTTAAGTGCTCTCTCAAACACACAGCTGCTGCTTCTTCTCAGGCGGCCATCAAGTATGATTGACTTGATGATACCTCTGGTGCTAATGTGTGTGAGACCATGTTAATTTGCAGTTGATTCCCTTTGGGTTTTCTAAGCTCTTCGCTGATAGATCTGTGAATCTGTCTGTCCAGTCGGAATGCAACACTCTAATACCCGGCACGCCGCAGAGAGGCTGCCGTATAACGAACCTGTCAGTCACTCAGAAAATGTTGGACTGTGTGTGTGTGTGTGTGTGTGTGTGTGTGTGTGTGTGTGTGTGTGTGTGTGTGTGTGTGTGTGTGTGTGTGTGTGTGTGTGTGTGTGTGTGTGTGATAAGTTTAGATTGTCTGTTTCCAGATGTCTAGCTGGGTGAGTAAAGATTGATTTTTCTGCCATCATGTGAACACAGTTTTAGAAGTGTAATATTTGTCAGTGTTCTGTTGAGATAATGTGTCTTCATGTTTGGTGATTACCATATTTTCAGACACACGCACATTTCATAAAAGCTCTTCAAACTCAACTAATGACAAAAATCCATGGTCACAAAGTTGCTTTTCTTCATTTCATACATTCTTGTGTACTTAAAGGGGATCCATTATTCATTTTTCTAATTTTCTGTAATAATGTTGCACGGTCAGATGTTAATTTTTAACATGGCTTGATGAATTTCGTCATATGGCCATCTGCTTCAGGCCCACGGCTGCATTTTTTTACATTACGCAGCCAACACTGCCACATGTACCAACATGCTAATGTCGAGGAAACATGTAATCTTGTTTGCTGATGTTGTTAATAACTTCCCAATTGTGTATTATATTCCTGCTGGAACGTGTCTGGTTTTTAAGATTTTGTTTTTAAAGCTTTTATTGGCTACTTTTCCACAATAGAAAGTGCCACTGTACACTGTTTTAATCATTATCTTGGCTGCAATGACAGTGCAGAGTTGCCAACTTGCAAAAGACTCAGAAACAGCTGCCAGTCAGAACAGACTGGGCTTTTTTGGTGAGGGGGCTTTAAGAGACAGGTGCTAAAACAAAGCGTTTCAGGCAGAGGATGAATACAGGTGTTCCAGCACAGACACTATGAAGAAAATTAAGTATTTTTTGAACATTAAAGCGTATAAACATATTGTAATAGAAACCCAAAAATCAAGTATGAACCTGAAAATGAGCAAAATAGGTCCTTTTTTAAGTAGAGGTTCCTGTTTCAATCCTTTAGAGTGTAAAAGTTGCACAGGCATCCAGGTAAAAATAAGTGAGTTTTTCCCTTTGGAATTATGTATGATACCTGTCCTGACTTGCCGCAAAAGGACAGCACTGGCATAGTTCTCAAACACAAGGGTTTTCTTTATAATTCAATGCTTTGACGGGTCCTGAGGTGATCTAACACAAAGTGTGAAAAGAAGTTTTGACACCTCTTCCAAAGTTCATGCCGCATGTTGGCACTGTGGCAGTGGGGCTCAGCTGGTTGTATCCCTGTGAGTGATTCTTTCAAGACAGCTGTTAACGAACGATAACCTGCTTCTTTTTTTTTTTCTCCCCACTGTGAATTTGCATGTGTGTTTGTAGCTTCAGCAGTGGCGGGCCCAGCAGGAGGAGATGGCAAAGCTAGAGGCAGCTATAGCTGCTAGAGAAAAAGAGGAGGAAGAGGCAAGGCTGAGGAGGCAGCAAGAGAAGGAGGCCGCCGTCAGATTGCAGTGCAAAGAAAAAGTAAACATCATCACACTTATCACAATTAATTCTATCTGCAGCATTTCCCTCAAGTGTGTAAAATCAGATTTCATTTAATTGTCATTTGTATGATCTCACTACTTAGATATTAAGGTTTCCATGTCTTATCTTGGAGAGACTGGTTACACACACAGTTGTAAAAAATGTTATGCTCAAACTAAATTGAATAAAAACATTACTGTATAAGCAAACCCCACAGTTCTTTCTAGATGACAGATGGTATTCTTTTTTTATACTTATGAATTGCGCATAACTTATTTGCTTGTGCATGCAAGTTTATCTTTGGTAAAAGAACAAAGTAATTAACTATAAATTCATTTGCTTCTTTATCATGCAGCTGTCCTCAGCAGGAATGATCTGCTGTGTATTTTAATGGATGATAGGTGCAGATAGTTTGGGGTTAAATGGATGTTTCTCCATCTAAAGATTCATATTGGCTCAGATGGATCACAAAAAAAGAAAAGTACATATAAAAAGCACCAAATCATTTGTGGCATTTTAGCTCATGCTAAAAATCTTTTTGTGTGTCTGTGAATGCCTTATTCACAAAATAAAAAATCTGGCACAATGGAGGCAAAATTAGCAATGAAAGTAATCTATTTCACAGAACTAGTGGAAATGTTATTCAGTTCAATTCAATTCAGTCCAGTCCAGTTCAATTTTATTATTTTTCCCAGAGGGCAGCTAATACAGTTATGAGGCTGTCCCAAACGTGTAGACACTTTTGAATAACTTGTTTGCATTAGATAAATAAAAACATGTTTGGGGGAAAGTCAGGAGTTCTGTATTATATTAAACCATACTATCATGTTATATTGTAAGGTTTTAAATATTTGAAAGATACAAAACGATTTACCTCAAGTTGCTACACATTTGTGGTTACACTGAAAGTTTTAATTACGGGCACACATGGAGATCTAATATGTTGTTACAACTATCTGGGTGTTTTGATCATTTAATTCAGTTATAGTCCTCACAGGTACAACAACTCCACAATGTGTGTGTGTGTGTGTGTGTGTGTGTGTCTGACTGTTTAATTAACTCTCTCCTCAGGGGTCTGCTCAGAGAGCATGGTCAACCTGAGACACTCTCTGATTAATGAGAGTATTTAGGCTGCATTGGATTCCATATAATTTTGCAAAATAGTCTGCCAGACATTGAAATATCATCTCATTCTTTCTATTTACATTTATCTGATTTGCATTTTGTCACAATCAATAGGACATGACGATCTTAAGCGCTATGTGGGAATCGAACTAGTGCGAGTGAGTGTTGCTACTGTTCTTGCGGCTGTTGTTAACTTTTTGTCGTTTTTCTTTCTGAATTGTTGTTTTACCCCCAGGTCAGGCAGTTTTATTTAAGGCAGCAGAAGAGGAGGGAGATGCTGGAGCAGAGGGATCAAGAGAGACTTGCTAATCTGAGGAGCGTCATGGAAGAACAGGCAAGGCGAGATAAAGAGAGGTAAGTGTTGCACCATGGGACCTCGAGTTTTCAAAGAGATGCTAAAAGAGTCACTAAAAATACATTATTACCAGTTAGAATTAAAACATGACACACATTTACCTTTTTTCTTATGGAATGCAACCTTTTACAATCACAGATATACTAAAGCTACATATGTCTGTGTTGTATTATTGTCGCCAATTTCAAGCTTACTTTACTTTTGTGATGTAATAGGTATGTCAGTAGTTAACAACTGGTCACAGAGTGGTTGACTTAGTCGTTAGCTCAAGGTGCACACATTATAAATTACCACATTTAATTTTATATCACAAAATGAAACCACATGTTGGCTTAGAACACAAAGAAACAAGTCATACAGCAGGAGTAAACAGAAATGGCACTTCAAAATAAAAGCTCTGTGCCAGAAATTTTCTGTACTTGAAAAAAGGGTGTTTTTTTTACAGACTCGACATTCACAGATCACTTGTGGTCCATTCAGAATGGACCTGCAACCTACTTTTGGACCATGACCCAACAGTTGGGAACCACTGAGCTATGTCACAGTTTTTAAAATGACACTCCGCTGTGTCAAGTTACTTTCTTTTTCAAGTCTGAGAACAAGGGTATCCAAGCATTGGCTTAAAGACTACAAGAGTATAAAAGAAAGTCTGCGTCATCAAATGGATGTGTGGAGGGTCTGATAAAAACATGCTGTTACTTGCATTTTGGGAAGTACAGGATCAGGCGTTTTTGGATCCATACAAGGGACTCAAGTCAGAATATCTCAGCCTCTGCTGCTTAAATTTTGACCAGTCTTTTTAATATCTCTCCATAGCCAGTCACCCACAGTTATGAAAGTGCAATACTTAATTGTTGAAATTTCCCTTCAAATGAAAGGCAGACTAAGGAAGCCTGATAAACAGCCTGATATTATAATATATGTGTCTGAGGGAGAATTTGACCTCTTATCAAGCAGCATCTGCTGTCATTACATATGTTTTGTGCTGTCAATGTTCAAAATCACAAAATTTAAATTTAAATTCTGGTGCTGTTCCCAAAAGTTCCAAAGATACAAACTATGATTTTTCTAATGATAAATAATAATAATAATAATAATTCTAAATAAAACATTAAGTCTTGAGTTTAAATATTTCATAGAAAGTGTGGATTTGGATTATTTTAACTTCCTAAACATATGGTTTGAATCTTGTTAGAGTGGTTGTATGATAAAGTTATCCATTGTCAGTGTATTACCTACAGTGGATGGCAGTCAGCGTACTCTCAGTTTAGAGAAGCAGGTTGAAGTCCGACACAGAAACTAAGCAATGTACTGCTGTGGACGGGAGCAGCAGCAAAATGTACTTTAGCCACCTAAAAACAGCACACCCAAACATTTGATTTTGGTGTTTAGAGGGATTAGTTTGTATCCAACATATCCTGTGTTCTTCGAGGTACAATGTTTTTTTTTTATAAAGGGGTCTGGTGACTTTATAGAGAGCAATACAGTGTATGCTAATACCGATATAGATTTTTTTTTTTTTGCCCCCCCACCAGAGCAGTACATTGTTAGATTCTGCAGTGGTACTCCTGCCTGCTTCTCCTGGGGGTGTGCTGCTGACCAACATCTAGGTAATACACTGAATATGGAAAAGTACCTCATACAACCCTATTTTAAAATATCCAAACTTTCTATTTAAATCCAGGGGGAATGAAAGAGGAAAGTTTTTCATTTAATTTCATTTTTATTTGTTACGGATATGTTATTGCACAACAATCAGATTTACATTCAGAACAACTATAAAACACATTAAATGACTGAAAAGGAGCCGGACAAAAAAAACACCTGCCTGCCTGGTCTAACAATTATACTTATGGAACAACCAAAACTTAAAGTAAACTCCGAAAGAAAAATATAATTACATAGAAAACTAGCCATACACCATAAGTCACCTTCAAGGGAACAGATTCTACCCGACAACTTCATATAGTCTAATTGTTTTGTCTTTATACATCTTCTTAAACTGAACTATATTTTGAACAACACTTTAAATCATACTATAGAGAATACCAGTTTGACACCAACCACTGAAATACACATCTGCTTTTATGTAGTCCGGACAAACTGGTGCTTGAACGGAAATTTCCCTTTATGTTCCTCATCCTCTGAAAAAAACAAACTTTTTAAATTTTCTGGTAATGTTCTGCTTTTTGCATTATACAAAACTAATAATGTTTGTAACTCAAGTAAATCTTTATATTTCAATAATCCTGATTATGAAAGTGGAACAGAAGTACTGCAGTGATTTTGAAATGTTTGCCAGACTGTCAGTATATCCCGGCTGGATGCGGTTACAGGTGCAATACACTTGAAGCATTTGTCCAGAGGGGACAGTGAAACACTGTATTTTAATCAGGTGTTAAGTAACTCTTAAAAAAGAGATTTATGTGTTTAAAAAATCCTGTCTGTTGGAAATTTGTTTCACATTTCTCTGCAGACACTCACAGACACTCACAGAGACAGTCATTAATACCAGATAATGGTGTTGACATTGGCTGTGAGAATTAACTTAGGCAGAAATGAGAACAGGAATCATTGGGGGGGGCTGAGAAAGCGATAAAAACAGATGATGGGAGAGGAGCTGCTCTCTGGCAGCTCCATAAAACCCTTCACAGCCCGGAGGCCTGCTGTGTCAGGAGTGATAGGTAATGTTGGCAGTGACAGTGGCAATGGAAGAGAGGAGGCTGCTCAGGTCTGATGTCCACACCCGTTGTGCTCCCTCTAGGGTGCAGTTTCGGGCAGAGATGTTGCAGCGACGAAAGGAGGAGAGAGAGGCACTGGAGCATGAGCGTCAGAGAGAAGAGGATGAGAAACAGCATCGTGCGGAGGTCCTCCGGAACCAGGTGGATGATTATCTGATTTTCACATTTTAAATCACTGTGATTTTGTCAGTTAGACTCACAAGGGAAGACATAGACCCATCTTTATCTGGGTGGAAGCACCACTGCCACCCTATGGCAAAAAGTAAAAAGACAATTGTATGTTATCACTATATTAAGTGGTTTTCTCTCCTATTAATCTCAGGTTGGGGTGGTGGCAGAGGCAGACCCAGAGAGGATGATGGCAGATACAGAAGCTTGGAGGAGTCGGCACTTGAATGTTAAGGAGTTTGAGCTCCAGAGGCCTCTCTACAGTATCAACACATACACAGACACACAGGTGAGGCATGATAACATCTGCCCTCCTACGACCTTAAGCTTTTGTTCATATTATTACAAAAGCTCTACCACTGCACGGTCATTTGCCCACAAGCTGCTTATCTATGTGCTCTATATAATGAGCCAATGAGGCCTCTTTCACCAGTTAAAGCAGTGATTCGCAAAGATTCATTCATGCAGTCTGTATCCACATATGTTTTCATTTTCAAATGCATAGCTATTGCTACCAAGACAATAGATATGTAAAAGAGTTCCAAGGGACAAACACGAGGGAATATTCTCTGTCCTGTGGAGGGTCCTTGGCTAAAAAAAAAACTGGGAAACTCTGGTTTACAAAATGTTCATTTCATCTTGGGTGAGACTGACCAGTGACCCACACAGTGCAGGAAAATTATGCAAGCTGGTTGACTGATCAGTCAATGTTTGTCCTCATGTCGGAAACTTGTGCACACAGCCTTGATCTGGAGACACCCGGGCAGTCAGTGCACTGCTCTGTGTTTGCGTGTGTGTGTGCGTGTCATTATTGTTTGTATGTGCTTATTGTGTAATTTAGGCCTTGACTAATGATTGTCATGCTGCACAAATCTTGTTCTCCAATAACAAACTGTGGAGGATTAGTTATTCATCTTGTTTTAAATGCATAGTAAATCATAATAACACAAACAATGCAAATCTAGTAGGTGTGAAACAGTTAGATATGTATTATTTACTGCTTTTTATCGTTTCCAGATTGTGTCCGATCCACGAGTGCGGGTTGAGCAGGCTCTGCGGGAAGCCGGTCTGCATCAAAGCCAATACGCCAAACAGGTCCTGTCTGTTCTCATGCCACCTAAACCACCCAGACGAGACACCAAATCCATACTCAAATTCTGACCTTGGGCTTGTTTGGGGTCACAATATGAAGCCTAACTCTTGTTCTGCTATTGAGCATTTCATTGAATTTAAATAATACACTTTAACCCTTAAAAATCTGGAACGACATCCTTTTTCTGGCATCAATTTCAGATGCCTTTCACAAGTGTTTAAACTTTTTAACCCAGAGCAAATTGGTGTAATTTCTTCCACAAACATGGGTTAAAAGGAAATTAGCATCTTAGTAAGAAATGTTCCACCATGTGCATAAAATCTGTAGATTTTGATTTTTTTTTGTTTTTAAAAAGCTAGGGGAAAACAGTATTTATAGTTATCATAATTACATATTTAAAGTTGTGTTTCAGAATCATTATGCTTTTTGAAGCGCTTTTGTTTTTCAGGACATTTATCTTTTTTAACTTTATTATTTTTATTTCTTTTGTTACTAATTTTAAGGAAATTTTCTTGTACTTTTTTAATTATTTCTTGCCAATTTTCAGGTCAATACTTCTTTTGTTGCTCATTGTCTTCTTCCATAGTTTTTGAACAGGAACAAGCCAATTTGCTCAGGTTTCAAAAGGGTTAATAAGCTACATGTATAACAATTAAATCTACAGTCGTACAGAATACTATTTCAGTATAGAATATTTCAGTATTGACCACCATGTGACACAGTGCAATTACTATCATTGACTTTTATTGAAGGTTTTGATATACAGCAGCTTGTGAGAAATCATACTGTATCACTGAGTGAGGATAAACAGGACCCCCAACAAATAAAAATGACCTCTCTGCACATTTATTGACCGCTTATGTAACTACAAGTTTGCATTTGGATAAACACGCTCATGCGGCAGAAGCAGCTAAATGTAATGTATGTCTCTGGTTATCTGATAACACATTGGTCTTGCATAATAAGAGAAATCACTAAGGAATCACAGACACTTTCTCCATCTAACAAGCATGTAAGAGGAAACCATTTATAACTAGAGTCTGCTAAAAGATTCCAAATGTGATATTCTACAACTAACAGTCTTTATTGGGTTTTAAGTGCAAGTCAGTATTCTAATCAACACATTGAACACATTCTTTAGAAAATTAACATTAGCTTACATAAATATGAGAATCTTAAATATTAAAAGATACAATATATACTTACCTATACATATGCTACACATGCTTAATATTTAAGCTTCATCAATTAAATCATACAGATTTTAACTACTTTTAAATACACATATTAACATGTTAAGTACAGTACATCTACATATCCACATATCTACTATATATACACTGTGTTTTAGGAGGCTGGGGTTGGGATGGGAGATGTCTCAGATAATAAGTCCCAGGCGTTTCTTGATAAAGTGGGACACCAGAACTTGAGGTCTCTGCTGGTACTCCACCAGAACATCATGAGGGGAGGTGATCTGGTCTCCCTCAAAGCGGTTCAGCAGTGCAACACAGATCACAGCCGCTGGAGAGAGGAAAGAAAATGATCAGTCATAGAACTTGTTTATGTCCTTGGTTCTTGATCATTTGGGTGAAATTATCAGTCAGTAAAGGGGAGAAACACGTGTCTGTCTAGTTTATATTCTGCACAATTTATGTCTTTATTGACCAGTATCGAAGTTAATTAAAGGGCATAGAGGTGTTGTAGAGGCAAGGTTGTATTTTCAAAGCCATCAATAAACTGTGCCACTGTACAGAGAATTCCACGTTTTATAACTTAAACAATACCTTTGAGGCCACAGACACGGCACATAGCAGCGAATACGGTGGACTCCATTTCAATATTTCTCACTCCGGCCTCGTAAGCTCTCTGCAGATACTCCAATTTTTCTTCATGAGAGAAGGAGCAGAGAGCTCCGTCAAGTCGGCCTTGACCTAAAGAGACACAGCACAGGATTTGTCACTCCCTGACCAATCGAAATCCTCTTGGATTACAAACAATGTGAGATTCTTTGTTTTACCTTCATAAAAGTCATGGGTGCACATGGTTTTTCCAATCACTGTTGGGAAATTTTGAAGCTCAGAGGAGCACTGCATAAGCTCATTGGCCACTTCCTCATTCAGCTCAGTGCTCCTGGTGATAACTTTACCCAGAACCACCTGCTCAAACTGGGGGCGGAAGGAGTAGTCCACTGCTTTATCCGTGACCACCACTGTCCCTGGAGCCAGACCTGGAGATGACACCAGGCAGAAACTTTAATCTGTTTCATTTTAAAGGAGTAATTCATGTAATGCATCCTTTGAAAACACATTCAAAATGATAAACCCTGCTATGTTCTTACCAACTCCGCCAGATGTCCCGAGGCGAAACAGGACCACATCGCGGCACTGAGCGTGGTGCAGTAGTTTGATGAGCTCATGCAGCATGATGGAGATCGAGGGGACACCCATACCATGCTGTAATGGAAACAAGATCAAGATAGGAAGTTTAACATCAACGGAATTCTTAACCCAGCAATACAATATCTGAAGCACTTTACTGTTGAAGTAAAGCCAACTTGGACAGTATATGTTATTTTTCTGTAATACTTACACTTATAGAGAGCACTGGTCCCACTTTATACATGCAGTAGCGATCAGTTCCCTCACAGATATCTCTGATTTCCTCTGGGTTTCCAGGGAGTGTCAGCTCCCCATGAATGAACTGGGCAAAAGCTTTCATTCGATTTGCGCTGCCTCCAACACACACAAACTACAGGAAACAGAGAAAGAGGATGAGTGAAATCTGTTTTCTAGGTTTTAGAAAATTATTATTTTTTCTTTTCTTTTTGCTAGCATTTTACAAACCTTAATATCTCCAAACATTTCTGGTAGGTTGTGAGTTTTGGTGCTCAAGCTGAAGTGGTAGAGAATATCCTCCTCCATGGTGTCCAAGTAGGGATTTTTCACTTGGACATGTTCTCTATGAGCAATATAATATGGCTTATTAATAAAGAGACAGATCACTCAAATTAATCCTAACTGCTCTGAAGGGTTTACTGAATATATTTACACTGGATTTTGAAGAGCAACAAAAAGAAATAGTCAATTTAGGTTCCCAAATACTCACTTGATGTACTCATTGTGTTCATTCCCCAAACAGTTAAGTAAAATTGGTGCCATGACTGCAGGAGACGCTTAAAAAAAATCAAGTTAAAATGTTCTTCTGTAAAAACATCCAAGTACTTGTCGCAGTTGTCTCTGAATAAGAGTTATGTCTGACTGCAGCGCATATATTGTGGTGACCTCTGACCCTGCCACTGATTGGTTCCAGAGAGAGGAGTACCACCTGTCCTCACACTCACAAAAACATCTACCAGCCTCAAACAAACAGAGCGAGATCAATCACACAGGAAAAAAAAGAAGAGAGATATTGGCCCAGTTCCAAAGCATCAGTGTACCTTCAAAAAGCAAACCAACTGAAGCTGTTGAATAACT
Source organism: Plectropomus leopardus (assembly GCF_026936395.1). Lineage (NCBI taxonomy): Eukaryota > Metazoa > Chordata > Actinopteri > Perciformes > Serranidae > Plectropomus > Plectropomus leopardus. The sequence goes on along the minus strand of NC_142185.1, from coordinate 18,111,104 downwards.
AACGACGAACAGTTTTCCCAAAGAACGCTGAGATAACCTCTGACAGGCATGCAATACATTGGTATGTCAAAACAATGACATACACAGAGCAAACAGCATCAGATTATGCATTGTATTGTTTGCCTTTATTGCAATATTACAACGTGTCCCTTAAAATTAGCCATTGTTGAAGATAAGGGGGAATTTCGGTTGGGCAATAGAATGACACACAGCTGCAATCAACTGAAAATGATACTTAGTCAACAAGATAGGACATTGGTACACAGAACACACAAATAATAAATCACATACAACAATATATCATAAATTATTACAGTTTTCTAGATCACACACAATGTGCATGAAACACATTTTTTTGGAGTTTAAGAAGCAATCAGCTACTTGTAGACTGGAATTAATGTATGTATATATATATATATATATATATATATATATATATATATACATATACAAATATTAGTGTGTGTGTGTGTGTGAGTCATTTGATTTGCTGGTCATTGGTGACATTCGATATATGAAAAAAGTTCTATAAAATATTAATGAAAAAAACATTCATATTTCAGGCTGTAAGAGCAAATATTTTGGATTAAAAGGCAAAAGCAGAGAAAGATTGTGAGACATGTTGATTTTATTTAAACATTCAAACATTTGTTACATAAAGCGGCTCTTTACAGAGGTACAGACACAGCAAAAAACTTGAAAACAAGAGTTGTGGGTGCCTTCTATGAATGCAGTTAATAAGGCACGGCTAACAGGTACATTAAATAAATAAAAAGTCCCATCTTAAATTCACTGGAGAGCTTTCATACTTGAGTGATACATCTGACTTGAAAGAACCATTGAAAGTAAGTTAAACATTTGTTGTGGTTCATTAATAAAGGGAGGAGAGGATGGCAACTATTCCTTATGGAAGCATTTGAGTTTTTATGTCCTTTTCCCACGACACTGGCAGTCTGCTAATCTGTTGACGTAAAAAATGTATAAGAGCACGAGTCAATCACCAATTAACTAATAATCTCTACATTATACTGTCAAGAGTCATCATAAATTCTTAATGGCTGAAATCTTTTGGCTTTTTTTATTTTATTCTGATCAGGAGGAATTTAATAGCATGATGGTAAAACAAGAGGGGAAATGATTGATGGTGACCTGGAGGATTGTAACTCAAACTGTCAGAAACACTTACTTGACAAATCAGTGTTAGCTGTTGGTTTGTTGTCATCTGCATAACCAAAGCTCAACAGCTTCGACATGTTGACAGGAGCTGGATTCTTGTCAAAAACTCTGTGAGAACAACAAAGACATTAAGTCTAAATGTGATGGAAATGCAATTTTTGGGAAAGCTTTTTCCCAGAAATCATACGATATAATGTAACGCCAAGATAAACTCTGGCTACTCATTACAAAAGTGCTTTTCCAACAAAGTCAACAACTGTTTTTTGTTTTTTTCTAATGGTCAGTTTTATCTTCATTTTATAGCAGTCCACCATCTTTGCAAATCCTCTGCACTTTCCATCTAAACAAGCAATTCAATATCAGATTTGGCCTTTTTATTTTTCTTCACATAAAGACAGAAGACTGTGAAATAATTTTCACTCAGAAACTCTTGTTTCAGGAATATCAAAACTCTTACACTTTCCATGACACCTATGTCTGTAAAGCGTTATAAACATACCTATAATCCAATATAATCTGCTCATATCACTGCATGTTGTAGTTACAAGCACTCATAAATATCCATAATGCTTTACAGCAATAATCACAACACAGTATGAAGCATTATATAATGACTTACAAGTTCAAGTATCAAAATAGCTTATAATTTCTGGTGACTCACTGCTATTTCTTTTGCAAAGATAATAGTGTATTATATTCTTATTGTTGTAAAACATTGTAAATCATTTCACAGTAACTTGGCGGCCCTCACAGCAAGAAGGTTCCAGGTTCAAACCCGCCAACCGACTGGGGTCCTTCTGTGTGCAGTGTGTTCTCCCCGTGTCAATATGGGTTTAGTCCAGTTCCTCAGGCTTCCTCCCACAGTCCAAAGACAAGCAGGTTAGGTTAATTAATGACTCTGAATTGGCCAGAGATGTTATTCTGAGTGTGAATGATTGTCTGTCTCTATTTGTCAACCATGTGATAGTCTGATGACCTGTTCAGGGTGTACCCTGCCTCTTGCCCAATGACATCTGGGATAGGCTCCAGCCGCCACATAACCCTTGACAGGATAAACAGTTTCAGGTAATGAATGATGAATGAATATAAGCTATTCTAAATGGTTTTTGGGTGCTTTAAGTGAAGGAATGAAATTATTGATGTATAGGCAGATATAATGCATTACAAGCTGGTTACAAATAAACAATCATTGTTTGTGTTAAGTAAAGTTAAACACAAATTGTAAACAAACAAAACGTAAAACTGACTTGTTTAACAGGCATAATAATACATTCTAAAATTATCATAATGCATTAAAGAATGTATGAAAGGTTACACTATGATTGTTGCAAAAAAAAAAATCAGTGAGGGACCAGTTATAAAGCATTATATTTTATGATACTTGGGATCATATGTCTTAATAAAATGCTTTACAAGGTGCAATGATTATTGTTGTAAAGCATTTTGAATATTTATGAGTGCTTAAAACTATAACTAAACAGTGCTATAAGCAGATTATGATGCATTAAATGTATGTTTAAAATTAGGATTTGGGTAACTTTTTTTTAAGTGAATCCTTTGTGGACTTGTCAATGTCCAGGTGCCCTGTGACCACATTGTTTACTGTTTTGTCTGTGTTGCATTGTGTGTGAGATTATTTAGGATTTCTGGCAGGTCATTGACATTGTCCCAAAGTACACAGAACACACAGCACAGATCAGATGTGAGCTAAAGCAAATAGGTGAATGTCCTGTTTTCACCTGAGTTTGGGTGCTGTTTGGTTTGACCTTAGTGTGCTGCATGCCTATAAGCATTTCTGCTGAGTCACCACAGCATGGCAATTTATGGGAATTATTTACTGACAACAACCCCCTAAGCACACAGATATGAATCAGCCATATACATTATGTGTTGCAATACTAATAACTACAGAATTACATAATTTGGAAATGCTGACAATTATGACATTGCTTACTGTCATCCTAGCTGTGACTTTTAAAATATTATAACACTGACTTGAAAAATGTATTACTTTCAATCAAAATTACTGATATGATCTGACTTAAGAACATAACTGGTCAATAATAAATCTATTGTGTTTTGGGCCTGTAACACCCACAAATGTAATACCAGCCCACAAACAAAATAAACCACAAATGTAATACAAAATTTCCTGTTTCCATCTATTGCATTTACAGGGACTTGTTACGTTTGTGGGAAGGTGAAAGTCTTCAGTTTTCAGAATTGTAATAACTTCCCACAAATGTAATATGAAAATGAAAAATGATCTATGTGGTCATTGTTGGTGGTTTATTTACTCATACACCTGCCAACGGGCTCGAGTGAGCTCATTAGAAAATATCACAGGTTTGGGCAGAACAGGTGAAACATGTCAAAGCAGTACTGAGTAACTTATAAATTACTTGCAGAAAAAATCAATGTTATAGAGGCTGTGCATTAACAAGTCCACCATCTACTTTCTCCTGGTCTAACATTTATGTAACAGTTATTACATTTGCAGGAAATTCCGTCTTACGTTTGTAATAAGAAAATGCTATCACACTTGTGGGAAATTTATTACGTTTGTGGGATTATTGTGTTAAAAGCTGCAGATTTGAATTACGTTTGTGGTTCTTTATGTTTGTGGGCTGTTATTACATTTGCAGGTGTAACAGGGCCATTCTGTTTATGAAAGTTGTAAAGTGGCTCTGTGAGACGTCGCCACTTGTGCTGAATGTAATACAGAACAATAGCACCATCTTGTGACCACATGAACTTACATCCTCTTGAATTTACTGGTCTCGTGATATTGATTGAATGACTGCAGTTTCACCATCTGGTCGTCTTGAACATTGTTGTTCTGCAGAATACAAAGCAAGGCCACAGTGCGTGGTGGTTATTTTGTGAATGTAACTATATCCATGATAGCCCCCCAGCTCTCCCTTCAGTTTGCATTATGCTCTCTCATTTGCCCATAAACCATCGAGAAACAAGTACCTGACCCAAAAGTTGGTCTGCCTGATCGAGAAACAACTTAATGAAGTGTGTAGCACTACGACATCAATAACAATCCTTCTGCTTTGTCTTAAAATATATGATCATTACATAATAAAACAATACAGGAGATAGAATAAATTGTTATTGTGGTGACTCGTGTGGCTAAATTACTTTCTAAATGACTTTGACATTTCTTTGTTTACCTTCTCTTTGCTGTTGCTGCTGCTATCATCCCTCTCCCAGGCTGACATATTGTCAGTCCCAAAGGGGGGCTCTGGCAGTTGAAAAGCTCGAGGGTTTTTCTTCTCTTCACTGTTAATTAGACTGTTGGAAAAAAAAAACACAATATAGGGATATGCAATGTATCCTTCACTCAGTGATAGCTGGAATACATAATGAAGAATAACAGTAGAAATCAGCTACTACAGTGGTTTTATATTACTCCTTCAATTTTACAGTACTTTTAAAGATTGGAAGCTAGCAGAAGCTAGGCCTACAAGCACTGTATCAGTATAATATTAGCAGCAAGTAGAGGTGTTAAAAATGGAGGCAGAGGTATTGTACATGATAATAATAAGACAAATGTTACATATACCTTGGTTTGCCATCATCTCCTGATGCACCACAGAACCAGCCTGGAGGTTTGTATGCATCAGGTTTAGGAGTTACATCCTCATGCCACAAAAGTCCTGGTGAAGAAAAGTGGAAAAATAAATGTAGGCAAAATGCATTAACCATTAACCATTAACCAGCAAGAAGGATTTGTCTAAATATAAGGCAACATGGTGGCTCTACCCTTATGTCCTCCTTGTTTCGCAAGCTTGACATAGTCAGAATCGCTCTCTCGGACTCCAGCCCTCCGCCCTCGGGCCCTATCCTCAGGAAGAGCACTGATGCCTGGGGACAGTCCTGGAATCTGAGAGATCTGGCCATTTATTCCTTTGTACCCGGATTTCCCATCTGTGATGTAAGTATACACACACACACACACACACACACACACACACAGTTAACATAATAACATGATAATTTCATTATTTCGTATTGATGTAAACTTATGATTCTAACACTGCATTAGTAAATAGTTGGCCAGTATTGTTTATCATACACTGACTAAATCATATAAAAGTAGAAACTTATTTCTTTTTATATATATATATATATATATATATATATATATATATATATATTCAAAAACTTTATCGTCATAATACAAGCATAACGAAATTGCAACTGGGCCAACCCATGGGTGCATACTAGGTTGTGAACAGCAGTGTGTATAATGAGTTCAAAATACAAGCAATATTATGCAAAATATTTACAGTACTCTATATATATATAAGTGCAGTGGATGTGCAAACATCAGCAGCAAAGGACTGTAAGGGATGCGGTAGACAGGTATGACTCAGTGGACTGAAATAAAGTGAATATGAATATGAATGCTAAATATATTTCACATGCCCAATGGTGGTCATTCATAAAACACATGTATAAATAAATAATATTATAATATCATTGTACAACAATGCAGATTTCCAGCATATTATGCTAACTGAGACAAAAAGTTAATGAATGAAATTTGATGTATTTTTACTGTCCCCGGTGTTAGGGCCGGCTGCAACATCTGACTTCTTCCATTTACATAAATATTGTTAACGATTTATCGTATGTAATCGTGCCTAATAATAGAGGTAATTATCAGACAGATGTAAATTCACTGTTTAAAGATCTGGTCGGTTATAGTCTCTAGATAATTGAGAGATGTGCAAAAAGGTTGCAACTGTCCCGTCTTCCTCCACCACGCTTGCCCCGTTCCCACCAGGCTCCAGCAGACAGGTCTCCCTGCTGACACATAGTATACTACGTGAGTTAACTAAACTAAACCAGTATACACAGTTGTACTTGCCAGAGTCTGCCGATTGAAGATCGTTATTCATGAGAACTGAGTCATTTCTGGTGGAGATGGAGACAAAAACCCGGTACACTGTCAACCTCTTTAACGATAGCTAGCACGATAGTTAGCATCCTCAAACTTAGCTAACTGCTAAGCTGTCCGCTGCTCATATATCCAAGTTTTAAATTAAACACAAATTGTGACTGACGGCACTAATGAGTCTACATGGCAATGTACAGCTCTGACTTCAATATTGACGGTTTTTTACTTACTCTGAACACATTTTAGGAGCAGAGAAAGCAAACTGTGTACGGAGCGCCGACTCTGTTTGGAACTGCTGACCGCGTTGTCATGGAAACGCGGTTGCAGGCACTGTCTGGAGTGCAGCTGGAGCTCCGAGATGTGAGGAGTATATACAACTTAATAACTAATTATTAACTTCACTAACTAATAATTTAGTTAGTGATTATACGTTTGCTTAAATTATAATTACGAGAAATATTGTTTGATAAGCCGACCGGTGACCGTTAAAATTGTAAGGGACTGTTCTTTATTTATGATAGGGGGAGGGGTCGTAGCCTCTAAATGGAGGATGGACTTCTGAACCATTATGCCCCAAAACGCTAGACCAGCCTGCCAGTCACACTCCAGTCAAACCCTACTCTGATAAATAAAATACAGTCCCCGAGTCCTCTCAAAGATAGCTCTGGTTAAAAGGCTAGTCTTCAAAATAATTGCAGTATTGTGCCAGTGGGTAAACAATTAGCCTACCAGTGAAACTGTCATTAATATTTCAGTTTCAATGATAAAAAGGAAAGCAACACATAATGAACAAATATTAGCCTAATTCTGCGTAATGTCCCCTGTGGCAGAAGACATATTAAGAACTTTGTTGTAATACCACAGTGTAAAAGTAGCCTACAAGTACAATTAATGCATTCCTTTTTTTACATAAGTAAAAAAATATATATCTAGCCCGAGAAGTATTAGCAGGCAAGCTTTAAATATGGCCTAGTTATACCAAAAGAAAAATGCATAATTAACAATTTTGGAATACATATATTTTATTGATAATTAAATCATTAAATATATTTAGCGTTAATGATCTATGTCTGCAAAGTAGCCAAACTAACAGGTTAACTGAAGCTGTCATAAATGTAGGGTGCTTAGGTACAAAGTAGTACAAATACCTCAAGTAGGCTGCATTATTGAAGTGAAGCTTACCTTGACAGCTCCTTTCTGTTTGTGCTGTCTTGTATAGGATACACAGTGTTGTTGTTGTTGTTGTTGTTGTTATTATTGTTGTTGTTGTTGTTGTTGTTGTTGCTGCTGAAGCATTGTAATGCTGAAGCTGTACGGAGCTAACAGTGTTGATTGGCTGGAAAAAATCAAATGCATTGCACACTCAGAAAATATGCCTTTGTTTTGTTTATGATAATAAACTAATTACCGGGCTATCTATAAACCTAAGAATATTATAACCAAGAAAGTAATATCTCAGACTTGCAATAAACTAATGACAAAGTCTGTAAGAGATACGTACAGACCATGTTCGTTTTAAAACAATCTATCCTTTTTATTATCTGAACAATTTGCCCAAAAGCTTGAACCATTCACTCCCTGAATGCTGAGTCGGGAACATGCGCAGAACAAACCAAATAGCAATGGTCCTTTAATTGTCGCGCACGTCAAGTTAGCCAGAGACAACAAGTCTGTGACAGGAAGTGGGCCCTTTTGCTTCAGCATAAGAGCATTGTGTGTCACTGAATAAGAATAAATACAACATGAAAAAACCAAAACAACAAAACACTTCGAACCATTTTAGGTGCACAATGGGATATTTCATTGGATATTTTAAACCTACTTCAACCTTTGTTCAGTTTAAACTACACACAGCAACAGCAACAAGATGCAGGTAAGCCTACAGTTCATCAAAATACGTAAAAGTCAAATAATCTCCCTCTAAGTAGCCTACAATTTTGAGCCCTCAGACTAATTTTTTGCTCTCGGGTCCCTTGTAGCCTAATCCAGTCATTTCTTATAGTTGCCTATGTAAATTGTTAAAATGAGCTCAGATACAACATGAAAATGCTGGTTACAAATGAATTATTTTCACTTTTGATATTTGACTGATATGGCGGAGGAAGAATTCAGATGCTTTGTAGCAATACTGCAATGTTAAACCATTAAATGTGGCAAGCAGGCTATGTCAGTATTATGAGCCATATATATAAAAATATATATAATATATATATAAAAGTTAATGTCCCTTCCCTGAGCCAAAATAAAAAACCATAAGTCACAGTGCTCAAGAATTATTTGAAATGCATCACCCCCTCCCATTTCATTAATAAGGAACAGTCCCTTAGCCTAGCATGCTTTCGCAAAACTAAAATGCAAAGCTTTTACTTAAACATTTTCTACAATTATTTTGTTTCTAAAATGATATGATTTTTTTTCGACCCCGGGAATGACAAAACAAAGACCAAAAGCTACTTTTATTTTGAAGCGTCTGACCGGAAGAGCCTGTGTTTGGCATTTGGCTTGACGCTGGTTAATTACAGTGAGTTATTGCAAGGTAACTTCCTCCTCCAATCGTTGGTTTTTCGCCTTCGTGGATTCAAGTGCGAGTTGTGAAGCTGCAGACAGTGCTCATGTGTGAAGGGGTACCGCGTTACAAAATGTGTATTCATTTTTGCTCTCTCCTGAATATCGCGTGAATTTGTCACTTTTTTTTTCCACCGAGCGAGCGACGGACGATCATGTTGGCGTCATGTAGGCTCTGCTTTTCAGACTTTGGAAAACAAATCGGGTATTGTCGGTGAATTCTCGGGAGATGGCAGAGTAGCTCGACCTGCGCCAGATACCGACAACCTCATAAAGCACTTTGAAAAACACCCCGAAAGGTAAGTTTGATCACGACTAACCTAAAATGTCCCGTGCGTGTGATAATATGGACATTTCTGTGGACGTGGGGAAGTTTGCTGATTTGCAGGAAAAGGTTTCGTGACGTGCTCACTCACAAGAAACCCCCCTGAGCTTTTCTCCGTAAAATCTTGGCCTGTTTTGTTATTGCACACATGTTATTTACCATCTTAAGCTGGAGTTTTGTGAACAAATAAGCTGCATTTAATATGAGTCTGGTTCAGGGGGGATGAAGCCTTTACGCAGCATAGCGTATTGTTGTTTTTTTTTCTACCGGCGTCAGAGAGATTTTTTTTTTTTTTTTTGGTTAGTTGTTGATAAATGGTGATGAGCTCAAAAACAAAAAAAAATAAACGTCTCGGGTATATAGGTGCGACTTAAAATTTCACAATCAAATCAAGCAGGCAACATTGCAACTAGTTGTGACTGTTAGGTTTTTGTCATGCAAACAGTTTTTGGGAGGGTCGTTCCTGCTTGATCGTGTGTCTCATCATCACACGCTGAGCACTTTTAACATCACAATCGCAGTCCTGGAAGGGGGGGGGGAGAAGAGCCAAAACATACAGCACGTCTTATAATGCCCTGTGGTTTAATTCAGAACTAACTGGGAATAAAGAAACACTTTAAAAAAAAAAACCCTTAGAGGTCTTACACAAGTATTTGTTGCCATGCTTTTAGGAACAATCAGAGCAGACAGGAAATAGTGTGTGATAGGATTGCAGGGTAGTAAAATGTAAAGCCGGTAGACCTGCTGATGACAGGGTGCAAACTTCATTACTAAGGTGTTAACTAGCTGGAAACATTCAGGGATAATCGTGCACGTTAAAAGATGTGTGAATGGGAATGTCTCACACTGAAGTGTTCTTCCTCAGAATCAACTCATTGTGCTTAGATCCTCGCTCTCACGAAATTACAGTCCCACATACTAATCAGGTCTTTCTTCACCAGGAGCCCCAAATGTCTGGGGAGCACTCGATGGTGCATTTGCTGTGATGGGATTGAACACGTCCCAGCCGAGCTCCATTTAACTGTGTGATGCACCGAAGGGGACATGCCCAAACCGTTCAGTTGACCACTCTTTAGTATGTGCTAATCTGGCAGCCAAACGTGCAGTGATAGTGTCTGGGATCTGAGATAGCATATTGTTTGATCAATATGGATTAGCCACTCAGAATGAACTCTAATGACCCCAAATTGAAGCTGTAACACTGTGATACTCAACTTTTGGCTCATGGGCCAAATCTGGCCTTTGATAGGGTGACGGGTGGCCCCTCAACCATTTTCCAATTCACAGTCGTTTTGGACTTTAAATGTGCATGAGGTCCAGAGTGCATTAAACTGCATCAAAATAGAGTTTTGGGGGTTTTTTTGTTTTTCAAAAACAAAAAAGTGCTAGTGTTGGAACCCGCCCACCCCCCGACAAGAGGTCCAAACTATGCCTCAAATGTCCTAAAATCCCAGAAATGTCCTAAAATCCTTGAATGGTGTAAAATCCTGAAAACGCCCTTAATCCGGGAAATGTGTTAAAATTCTAGAAATGTTCCTAAATCCTAGAAAGATGTATGGGGCTGCTGCAACTGGCCCCAGGTCTGCTGTCATTTTGTAAAACAGGCCCCCCAAGCAAAGCAAGTTGAGTATTCTTGCTGTAACACATGAATTGTTGGTGGATTTTCCTATGACTGCATTGGAGGAATCACAGTTCATTTGAGGTTATTTGTCATGGTTAGTGGGTTCGTGTTTGTGTGTTTGGTGGATGATCTGGAGAATGTAACCCCATAGCTGACCAGTCACTGAAGTCGGGCCTCTGTGTGGGCGCCTGCTGTTCTCAGTGGCTCGCATCGCGGAGTCTGGCTGATAGTGGTCTGATAAAAGGACGGCAGGCAGTCTGAGGCCGAGATATGGTTCAGCTCCAGCAGGGGATCTTTGGGATCCTGTTCTGTTCAGCTGAGGTAACGGGCACCAGCCTGACTGTGGTCACTCAGCCTGCCATTGTGATGAGTCCCCTCCTTCCTCTCAACAATGTTATCGTTTGGCTTTGGGCCTGTGTCATTGTTTCAAACTGCCTATTTGTGGTAACTTACTCCTCAACCAGCAGGAGATTATCTGTCTCTCTGAGACGAACAACACAATCCCAACAATAGGTCTGGTTTTGGGGGAAGTCTTGAAATGCTGAGTGTTTTGGGGTTTTTTGTATTTGTTTTAAATAGGCTTCATGTGTGTCTGATTTATGATGCTCGACAGTATTTATGTTGGTACACACGTTTATCTTGCTTCCAACACGCTGCTAAGGACCGGTGCTGACTCAAATAATCAATCAGTCTTCGGATGTCAGAAAACAAGTGAAAAATCACAACTTCTCCTGATCGTAATTCCCCTGAGCTCCACATGACGTCTTTTTAATTATGACTAACAGTCAAAATCCGAAAGATGTTAATTTTTAAAATCACATAAGGCGGGGTTGTTCAGACTTTTTTTTTTTGAAAAGGGGCAAGCTGAGATAAAATGAATTACCATGAAAAAAAAATCATATACAAATGAGGAAAACGGAACAGTTTCATCTTTCAGTGAAAAGTTATTCAACTTTCCGCTGCTCCTGAAAGTGGCTACACTCGCCGAGGACTTGATGCTTCTTTGCTGTGACCTCGTCTGCTACCTGGCAGCAAAGTCTTTTAGTTATGTAACTGTTTGTTTGCTTATTTATCTTCTGTTTATGGAAACACATGAGTTCCAGCACAAAATGCTTGGTGTTTTTGTTTGAGATTTGACTTAATCAGTTGTCAGAATTGCTGAGAACTGTCCTCTGACGATTGATCAACTTATCGTTTTATCTCTGAAGTAATTCATCAAGAAAATGTTATTGTCAAACGCACTGTGTTGTTTCTAGCTTTTTCATTGTTGATCATTTGCTCTGTTCGTGTCTTTTGGACTCTTTGGTAGGAAAAAATGAATCTACCGTGTCTGAAGATTTCAACTTGGACTCTGGAAAATAGGCATTTTTTAAAATCTTTTTTCCACACTAAATGACTAATCAAAAAATATTAGATTAGCTCAGGTAGAGAGTAATCATTAATTGCAGCACTACTTTGAACACAACCTATTAAAGATAAGACTTTTGATAGCAATCTGAAAGTTTTGCCTCTCCTACACAGGCCTCATTCAGGCTTTCATTTACACAGTGGGACTCCAGAATTTTTTGGCTGCAGATATCTTGGCCTTGACATCACTGCGCTGCTGTAGTGGTTCTTTCTGATGGACAAAGAGTGTCATTTGCCCACTGAGGTCTGAGCATTTCAGAAAGCATGAGGCGAGTATGTGGGGTGGGGGGATCTGATAGCAATCATTTCTCCGTGTACAGTAATTTGGCTGTCAGAAGCAGCTGGCAGTTTGGGTTGGAACAATATGCAAGTGGAGGGAAGTGCTAGCTCCTACAAAACCTGACAGTATCTGGGGGGGGTTGTGTGTATATGCATGCATGTGTGTGTGTGTGTGTGTGTGTGTGTGTGTGTGTGTGTGTGTGTGTGTGTGTGTGTGTGTGTGTGTGTGTGTTTGGAGTCAGGTTACAGAGTCTGTCATTAACAACAGAACTGCAGTTATGAGACCAAGATAGACTGCTTCAAGTCTGAGCAGGAGTCTGAGGCTCATCGCTCTGCACTGTAGGTGGCTCTCAAGTGGGGGGAGGGAGGGGATACAGTATATCTTCCTGTGTGTGTGTGTGTGTGTTTGACAGTATATGAATGTTTATGTGTGTGTGTGTGTGTGTGTGTGTGTGTGTGAATGCAGGTGGCTAAAGGATAGAAAAGGGAGCAGGATTTGGCTTGCAGTCTCGCTCAAAGCAGCAACCTTCAGCTATCTTGCTTCAGCTTTCGGCCATGTGTGTGTCCTTTGTGAGTGTGTATGCACGTGCATCTGTGTGTACTGTATATGCTGACTTACTAGAAAGTTTGACTAGCAACAAACCTGGCATCAGATGAGGCAGCAGGCTGCAGAGGAGCACAGCATGTGGGTTGAATTTGCCTCTGCTCAGTGCTTGTGTCCAGCTTTTTAGAAAGGGCCCCTCTGTCTGCAGTGTTATTTTTAGTCGAAAAATCCTTGAGCCTTTTAATAATCATCAGCCTTATGTAGCCCAAACATATCACGATGAGAGGAGCTGTCTGGGACTCGCGGGCACTGCAGTCTCAGCATGACACGGGAAGTTAGAGGGGGGAAAAGAGAATAAGATAAAAGACCGCCTGTGTGTTTGCCAGATTTTAGTCTTGTTCCTGTTTGCTGTTTGGGCGCTCGATCTCCTCATCTTCTGGTGGCTCCACACAGACTTATTGATTTCTCTCATTCTGTGTTCAAATGTGGATGAGGACCAGTGGAGACAGAGAGAGGGGAGACATGAGACTGCTGTCTGCACAGATGCACACACACATATATCTGCAGTGCTCGTGGCTCCTCTTCTCTCTCCACACTAACCCCAGACTGCACTGGAGACAGTCTGCAATACACATTTTATGAGCCCTTCACTCGCTTCAGTGCTCTTGTCTTATCGCTCAGCTGTTAGCAGGAAAAGTTATGGCTTTGTTTCAGTTGCTGCGTCTCTCTGATCTCATTCCCCAGTCCCAGGCATGGGCTCTTATTTGGTGTGGGCACTTTGTCTACGATTTGAGAATAATCTGTCTCATCTCTGGGGTCATGGGGTCGGAGACTGAAGTAGTTGTGTAATGGTGGTAGTACTTCAGCTTCGCATCAGTTGGGGCTTGCTTGAATTAGTCCGGTGCTTTCCCCATGCTTGAGACAGATGGGGACATTTATTTTGTTTTAGTCAATCATTGGTTTTGATAAGCAAGCAGGGCTGCGCAGTACGGCTAAATTCAATATAAACATTTGATAGGTATATTTTAGTGATATCTGCAGATACATATTATAATATGACAAATGCGCTTAGGCAGTTCAGTATAAAAAAAACAAACAACTATGACATTTAGATGCTAATGTAATGAAGCTAAATATGATAAAATTTCTGTAATTGACTTAAAAATGGATTGTCATCATTTGGGGAAAAAAAGACAAACACAGTGTACCTTGTTGAACTACATTAGACAATCTTCATTTTGATGAGAAATGGCATTGACTTATTCATTAGAACGACAGAAAAAAAACCCTCATGCCTGTCTGGCCTCTTTTGCTTCCATAGTGCTGGCATGCTGTTCACACACTGTTGCGACATTATGCCGTGGTTGTTTGGTTCTGTATAAAACAGTCCCTCCAGGATTTATTGGGCTGTTTTTGGGATTGCTATGGCAGGAAATGTCTGATTTCACCACAGCTTTTCTTAAAAATTGCAATGTTTGTTAGGATGTTTAGATGTGGGGTTTTTTTTTTGTTATAAAATTGCTGCGTAGGTGGAAATTGCAAAAATAGAGGTGATGCTGTCACGGATTCTGATCATAGTGTTATGACCATTCAGTGTTTCCCACAGGATTTGAAACAATCTATGATAATGGTATGGTGTAGGTAGCAACTGCAGATCGCAGACCATCAGCCGCTCCTCTTCTGCTCCTCTTCTGCTCCTCTTCTGCTCCTCTTCTGCTCTCTCTGCCCAGCTAGCTCAAGCTAACACAGCACAGCGTGATCCCAACCATTCTCATCATGTTATTCGATTGTCCAGAAGCCTCGCAGCAGAGGCTAACATCCGACATGGAGCCAAAGTTAAAAGGTTGCGAAGAATTCATGGGGATTGGCTGAACCTTGTGATGGCAAACTCCTGGAGGGATTGATAAAAAAGATATGGCTGCATAATGAAGGCTCTTCATTGTGGTCCAATCAGGGACCTTTGTGTAAAAAGGGCTATTGATTTATCAGCCAGCCCTACATGCAAGAATTCTTTACATCTTCATTTCCCACTTCTGACTTTATCATTAAAGTTCAGAAACTATTGGTCTTTTTCCTTGAAAGTCTTTCCTCTCCAAAAGGTGAGGAAACTCCCGGCCATAAAGGCTCCATTGGCAGCAGGATGTAATGGCCGACAGAGAAGAGTGCTGTATACGCATTAATTGTTTCGTTGCAAGCTGTTTGCTGAGTGATTATCATCACAGTGGTGAATAGTTCGGTGGTTGTTTGTGGGTCACACAGCGAGTGCTATCGTGTTAGCCCCCTGACTCCTGGAGCTCGGCCTCTGCCAGGCATGGCCCAGAATCAGTCAAGACTAAATATTCCTCGAGCTTTGACGAGCTGTGCGCACAACTCTTTGGTCTGTTGGCCTGATTTACTTATTTCACAAGAAGGCAAATGTGTTTAAAGGGTGTACCGTGATACAAATCAAGGTGTCCTTTTGAGAAGACTATTGCCCGAGGGCAGTGAACTTTGTGAGATGGTCGTTTGGAGGGAGAGTGTTTGTGCATTCCTCTGTTGGCAAACATAGCTGAGGGCCATAAAGATGGTGTTTGAATTGGCTGTTTCAGATGTTTTGATGGCTGTGTGAAAATGAATGTCTAATTGCTATGGTGACCATTGCGTACAAGACTTGTTAAGGGTTTGTTCACGTCACACAACACGAAACCATTGTAAAACCTTATAGAAATGCGAAAACTATTGTCATTTGTACACATGTAAGTGTGTTTGCTTTAGTTTTTGCTCTTGCTGCCGATGACGTGGTGTCTTGTTTAAATGCAGAACTTGAACAACTGTTGTCTGCATTGTCTGGATACTCAACTCTACTTGACCTTTTTTTCATTGAATCTGTCATGTCCTTTGTCTCTTTCACAACTTTTGCCCCGGTGTGCCTCATTTAAACGAATCAAACTTTGTCATGGATTAGAGGCAGAAGTATAATCAAAATGCTTTGTGACGGGGGCCTGTCAGAGTGGGTGCAGGGGTGGAAGGTTGGGTGGGACCGCAGCAGGAAGAAAAGGCAACTATTGTCTCTGATAACATTTGATCTAGGCCGAATACACTGTGTGCGCACACACCCTGGGTTACACTGTATCCAAGGAACAAAAACCTGCTATGCTGTTGCCCGCTACAATGAATGTGTGAGCGAGATTTGAACATACGCAGCGGGGCATTTGCATTTGATTACATTCCTCACACTGTGAAAGGAGGCAGCTGCTGAGAACCTGTAGGGCTCTGAGAGACGGAGCCTGGCTCGACCTGACGGGGCACTGCAGATACCTCAAGTTCTTCCAAGGGGGCTGCAGTAGTCCCTCCTTTATCTCCGCATTTGATGAGGCCCTTGGCCAACGAGGAGTATTTTCAAAGGTTAATGAGGTTTGCTTTGTACTTACAGAGTTCTAAGCCATTCACGCACAGCCTCAGTCTATGACACAGGGTATCAAAAACGGGTCAACTTGTTTCACAGGTACACCAGGCAAGGTCAGAGCACTGCTTTTAGTACAATTTCATGTTTCAAGCAGGGCTGTCAGCGTTAACACGTCAATCACAATGCTATTAAGGTCCATACAGGTCCATACATTACTTTTAGTGAGTTAATTGCTGACAAGCTAGAGTGATGATACTGAAGAATCCATGTCAGCCATGCCATGCTTGATCTCAAGTAATGTGAATGAAAATGGGTTTTGTGGGTACCCATGAGTCTCCAATTTACACACAAGCCCACTTTATGCGAGTCCCATGCATTTTATTTGCTGACATTTGATTCCTAATCAACATAATCTGGTAAGATTTGCTTTACCTTGTCAATATGGATTTCAAAACTATTTTGAAATGCAAAATAAGGTGAATGAAAATGTGTGATTAAAATATGTGATTAACTGTGATGAACTATTGAAATTCTGCAATTAATTGTTTAACGACCCTAGTTTTAATTACTTAAGATTGTGGAGTTAGGGCCAATTTTGGTTCCTTGGAGCAAAGTTTTGATGAGCTAGTACCTGTTTGTTTGTATTTTGTGCTCTACTTGCATGCAGACAAAGGCCAAGTTAGACCAGAAGCACACTGTAATGGATTAACTATGGTGAAGTGATGATCTCATGGCTAGAGTCTTCATCACTCAAACCAGCTGCTGGCTTGTTGATACTTTTTCAGAGAATATTTCACATAATTAAGCAGAAAATCTATTGTGATATTTTGGGATGGGAATTGAGAACAGGTTCCAAATTGTCCAACCCATTAGAATGGTTTGTCTCTGAGATTGCTGATAACTTATGTTGATGGAAACATGTTTTTCCGACAGTTATGCAAAACGATGACGTCAGAGTATGCGGCTACACTGCTGGAAACTTGCAACAAGATGACGTCGTGGTCAGCTGTGGCTCAGGGGGTAGAGCAGGTCATCCACCTCTTGGAAGATCAGCAGATTGATCCTTGGCTCCAGCCCACATGTTGACTTGGGCCAGATACTTAACCCCAAGTTATTGGCTGTTCCATTGGCGCGTGAATGCATATGTTTAAGCTGAATAGCAGGTGGCGCCGTGTATGGTAGCCTCGGCCACCAGCATGTGAACGTGACGTATTGTTCAAGGGCTTTGATTGGTCAGAAGACTAGAAATGGTCTAGAGCAAGTCTTCAGTTCTTAAAGAAATATGACAAAAGGGTTGCTTGTTATTTCTGTAAAATGATCATTTCAATAAGGGAAGAAACACTGGCAATATGATGAAACCTCTTGCTATGTAACATGGGCTTAAATTCCAGGAATGCTATGTATTTGATGTTTTACGCATGAGTGCCACTGCTCCCCAACCAGACTGCAAATCTGTTACCTAGGGTACTAAAACATTAGTGCCACTCAGATTTTTGCAGATTTTTATTTTGACAAAGAAAACCTAAATGAAAATGAATTCTGTACAAATATTCTCTCATTTCATCCATTCTAGATGATGAATAAAACAATTATATTGACCCTAAAAACCTTTGTAGGCATACATCTTTTCAACACAGAAAATCAATAAGGGGATTGATTGAGAAATGGACTGATGAGCTGAATAGATAATGGCATTGGTATCAATAAAATCTTACCAATGCACAACCATAGTAATATTTGGTGATCCTGCTGCTAAAATAACACAATCTAGAAACTCAGCTGCCATCTTGTTATCTGGTGGGTGCTTGGTCTTAAGACACCTACACACTGCACGATTTTGGGCTGTTCCTGACAAAAGTTGACAGTAGAGCATTGGTCCTAGAATCACACTGTGAGATACATCCAGCCTGTGGCACAACTCTTGACAGTTAGAAATTTAGCACCAGATTCTCACAATGTGACTTCTATTGTGAGCCAAGTCCACAAACCAACCACTCCTAATACTGCACGTCCTGATCAGACCTTGATTATTGTTTTGCTGCATTTTCAAAGCAACAAAGTAGTGCTTAAGTTGATATTGTACAGCCTGATAAAGATTTGTAACCAAGATTTTAGTGGACCCATCTTGCACAGCGTGACATGCAATGAACCTGCAAGATTGCCAACACGACACAGTGTGTAGGGGCCTTCAGCCAAAAGCCAACTACACAACAAGGAGACAAGGCCCATCAAATTTAATGGCAAATTGGTTTACCATCATGCTTTATGCAAAGTGACATATTGTGAGGTAGCCTTTGACTTTCGTGCGCTTTTGTTTGGGTTGTCCACCTGTTGTTTAAATTGGTAGTGTGCACCCTTCTATTTTTAGACTACATTTGTTGTAATTTCATATTCTACTTAGAAATGCACAATATTACATTTTTTTGCCAACATCTGATATGCCAATATATAACAATTATTTTGGCAGTTAACTGATACTGATATTGTTACATACACCCTCTCTCCTGTAGTGGAATTAATATCATATTATGCATATTCTTATCGTGATGGCCTACCAGCAGATGGAGACTTAAAATACAATGCTTTTAAGGGTGTTTCATTCATTGTGCAAAATAAGGAAAATACTTCAACATAGGGCTGATGTTTTGTTCATGCTTTGTCTATAAAAAAAAAAGTTTTTATGTCTGATATCGGCAGAAATAAGCACGTTGGCCGATTCCAATATTTCTTTTTAAAGCCAATATCTGCCCATACCGATGTGCAGCCATTATCATGCACTCCCATTTCTGCTCAGTTCATAAGCACAGTTGTATCAAGTGTGTATTCCCTCACCACCTACTGAAAAGTTAGGTTGTGTATTCTTTTAACTTAGTTTTAGTCATCCAAAGTGTTGTATTTGACTGTAGGCAGAGAATGCTTTTAGACTGAGGTGAATGTGTTGATTTGCTGAGCTGTAGTGTGAATATGAATGTGGGCTGCTGCTGCAAAGAGGACGACTTTCGCCCTCAGGTCTGTGTTACACCCACGTCCACCTAGGAGTGAACCATCTGTGTGTCCCTGATGGCATGCTGGCACTTTGGCTGTCTGGGGTCTGGGTCGGGGACGGGGGACAGGGACACGAACAGCAGGCTCTGCATTGCCCCAGTCTCTTGCCTGTTTCTTCCCTCGCCGCCCTGCAGTTTGCTGCAGTTTCCTCGGTGCCGGGGCTATTTGTGCCATGGTAACTGTGCCAGCCTGCCAGCTCAGACACAGATTCCACCTCTCGTCTCCCTCTTTGCCAGCATGATGACTCAGCAGCTCCTGCAGGGCTTCCAGCCTCCTCCCTCCTCAACCTCAGTGATACACACCATGCTCATCAGACAAAGTAGTGTTTTGTCATTCTCTCCTTCGCCTTGACCCGAATACAAAACAGACCAAAATGATAAAGCATCCAGCTAATATTTGTTTGTTGTTGAAAGCAATTACAACAACCAGTTTTAAAATGTCACCTAGAAATGCTAATAAAACATTAGGTTTAAATGGCACTCCAGTATGTAGTCCTGTAAGCGGGAATCTCCTCAAATGTATTTAAATCCTCATAACCGCCCACAAGCATCTCATTTTGGATTCAGTTGTACCAATCAAAGCCTTTGAGTGGCATGTTTAATCATCTCCATCTAATCACTTTAAGCTCTGCTCAACATCCTAGAGAAGTGCTTATCAAGATGGCCCTCTGGAGTGGGATCACTGGAAAGAGTCTGGGAAGGAAACGTGGCGTCATAAAACGGGAGCCTTGATATGTAGGATCACTTTCAAGTCCCTCCAGCAGCACGCAGCGGGAGGCAACCCTAACATACTTTTCACTGGGCCAAGTTTATTTCAACTATTTCTCCCTGTGTTGTACGCACTTTGGATACCTTGTGTTTAGCTCAATGTGGTTTCTGTGCAAGGTCAGTGTTTACACATCTCTGAGTCACTGATATCATCACACGGAATACCTGTGGTTGGAAAAAGCATTTAGATTATTTATTGAAGTAAAGGCGTAAATCCAATTTTAAGTAGAAGTCTCACATACTGATTTTTTCTTAAGTAAAGGAGCAGTAATATTACCTTAAAAAAAATTAAAATCAAATGTAAATGTACTGCTTATGCAGAATGACCCCTTTCATACACACATATTATTATTACTACAGAACCAGAAGAAACAGAATAAGATTAATTATCACTTACAAGACATGAACATTGGTGTTCAGAACATTCAATAAACATATTAAGAAATAAGAATAAAGGCTAATATAAGTACTAGTATATAACAGAAAAATTCCGATAATATATGAGAAAAATAATCTAAAATAATATTAAAAGAATTATGTCCAACTTGGCTATTTTTAAGAAAGAGAAAGCTGTATATTTTTGTGCAGCATGTGCCTTATTGTTAAGCTAACCTTAGAGTTGCAGCTCGGTTAAAATGGAGCTATTTCTACCTACTTTTGATCAGCTTTGTTAGTTAAATCCTTAATAGAGCAGAGCTTTGTCTCAATCTGCAAAGTAAGTAGACAGTATAGCTCTCTAAATGCATGGAAGTAAAAAACACAGTATCTGTCTCTGAAATGTGTTGGGGTGTCACTATATCAATTCGGAATTGCAGATTAATTTGAAAACAAATTTCTATTTGTATCATCAAAAGCAAATGCTCAAAAAACAGCGCTTGATGACACAGTGTAGCCCACTGTTATCTCACATGTCTCCAGAAGTTTAATGGCCTCACAGACCACCGCCGTCTTTAACGCTGCCCCCTTTAAACGGCACACTATGACCTCTTCCACTGCCGCCTCATTTGTTGTTTCTGAAACTGTTGACTCTTCCCTCTAGTGGCATCAAGTGGATGTTTCTATGCTTTCAGAGAAGACACACAGAATTATGAGGACAGTGACGTTTACGTTTGAAACAGACTTGTCTGTTTTTGTACATAAAAGAAGCATAAATGAGCCATAACAATGGCAAAGCCTTTAGTGCTGGAAAAAATGTTTAAATCAAAAATGTGATTGAATCATGACATTAAAATCAAAAGTCCACTTGAACTGTGGATTTGGAGGATTGTGACACCCCTAATGTAGTGGAGTAGAACTTTGAACTAGCATTAAAGGGGAAACAGCTAAGTAAACTATTAAACATTGTCAAGTACAGCACTTATTTTGCTTTCCATCACTGCAAGACATGAGCTCAAGACACAAAAATGCCCCCATTTATAGTAAAAACTGCCCGACTCTTCACAGATTAAAGGAGGGAATAAAATAGAGAATCGTCATCATATATTTTACAACAAAAACATCCTACTCGCAGTCCTATATGTGGAAATAACACATGGCTGCCTTTTTAAGAGTGTATCAAATGTTGCTCTTATACTACAGACTGTATAAAATGTTGCTCTTATACTGCAGTACGACGCAGAGAACATGGGAATATATATCCCTAAGTTATAATTACCATGTGGTATTTATACTGGTTTCCTATTACAACACCACATCAGAGGATATAGAAAGAGGGAGTAAAAGGAAAGAGGGGGGTTGAGACAGATAGAAGAGGGGGGATGAGAGCGCACCCTTGGCAGGATGTCAGCTCCATGAACACACAGTGCAGAACACTGCCAGTGAACTCAATATGCAAGGATAGAGACCTGCAATACACACACACACACACACATACACAGTGCCATAAAGTTGTCTGCTCAGATCGCAATCGGTTCTGCAGATGCTAGCCCTGCATCTCTCCTTTCCAAGAATCCATTCTGAGGTTTCCAATATCAGGAGGACTACTCCTGGGTGTGTATTCGTCAAGCAAAGCTGTTAGCTGGCTTCGTGATATGTTACCAGCAGCTACGTGTCGTGTGTGTGATGAATGTCTTTGCTGTGCTCATGCAAAAATAAACTGTGTAGATAGAAATGCATAAGTGCAAATACGTGCATTAAGAGCCCTCAGGTTTTGAAAGGCCTAGACTGACATATTTGCACACATAAAACATAACAGGAGCCACTTAGCTGTCTGATCGTCAGCGTGTGGCTTGCTGCTCACAATAGCTTATTTAAGATAAAGTGTCTGCGTGGGAGAGATGAATTGAGATGGAGATAATTTCAGTGCCCCATCGAGGGTCTTTCAGCAGTAAATGTAAACAAAAAATGCAGCAAATCATTTACCTACACTAACTGAAGCCATTAAACAGAGCCTCGTGGTATGCTCTACTTAGTTAATTGAGGTGAGTTATTGATCTGTCAGCAACGTGAGTCAGAGTATTGTGCTCTTTGTTGACTTTCTACATGGTATGAGTCAATGGGCCTCATTCGGCAACATTCTTAAATGTCTAATATTTTCTCTTCATTTTCTGGTGTGAGAAAATAGAAGAGAAGTCAACTCCAGATGCAAATCATAAGGCATCTATTAGCACAGATAACGCCACATAAATACTATGTTGGGGCAGGTTTCGTGCCGTGTGCAAAGACATAGGCACAAGACCAAAATTGGAGACATGCCAGCAAAACAGGCTTTAAGAAGAAGAACTTATGCAGTAGTGAAATTGACATAGTGATGAATTAACTTTAAGTAAATGTGGTTACAGGCAAAATGTATTGAAGTATTAAAAGTAAAAGTATGCAGGCAAAACGGTTTAAATAAATTAGATAAATCAAAATGATTGGAAAAAAATAATGGGAGCAGCAAGTCCTTATACATGTATATATGAGAGGCTGGAACCGTGATTTTTTTGTTTTGCGTGAAAAATGACTTACACGATGATAAAAAGAGTTGCCAGTTAATTTTCTAATTAATCAACCAACTGTTTTAGCTTCACTTGTATATTTTCATATGGTTTGCTCTTTGACATCTCAATTTGTGTAGTATTTATGTAAAAACAGTGGAGTAAAAAGTAAAATGTGTCACTATGAAGTTGACTGGGAGTGGAAAGAGGCATGAGATTTAAATACTCAAGTCATTTTAAGTTCCTCAGATTTCTCTTAAGTACAGTACATAAGTAAATGTACTTAATTACATTTCACCATTGGTAAGCAGAGGCACACACAGTAAAATTATAGTAATTTGAATTAATGGACCAAGTATAGTTTATTTTTTTAGCCCTGAAATGTAATAATACAGCCATTTTAATTACTCTAAAACATTGATTTAATGATAGTCATACATTTTTAAAATGTTCCTCAAATGTAAAACGTACTTTTCTTTGCGCTGGACAATTTCTGACCTGTGAAAATGGATGTTTTTCTCTTATCTTGGTATGATTGTTCTTGACTACTCATAAAAGTTTCTCCCACCTAAGAAAAGAGCAAAAATAAGAAAACATCAGTGAATCCCAAAAATCTATGGGTACTAACAAAATATGGATAAATTGTGGATACGATTAAAAATAAGAGCAAATTTCATATATTGTTTCTTGAATTAGGCCCATTATCAAAATAAGCAGTCAGACAGAATGGCCTTTTTTTCTAAGGCTCCAGACTATTGTCTTTACTCCTCTGCTTATCTCTTTATCCTGTTTCCTCCCGCCCCCCCTGGCTTCACCGCAGCCAGCCGGCCGTCCCCCCCCACCAGCATGGTGCCCTTCTTTCCCGCTGTCCCCCTGGGCGCTGACATCAGACACCTCCTTGTCCCACTTCTCCCTCCCTTTACCTCACTGCTGCAGCCCCACACGTCTCTCCCGCATTGGCCCTCTTCTCTGCCCTTCTCTGACCCACTGTCCCCCAGTTGCCCCCTGGCTATACCTCCCTCGCCTCTCCATGCCCTCCTGCCCGTTCCCTGCCCCCATTCGCCGCTCCCCTTTCCCCTGGTCCAAAGGGAGCAGACAGAGCTCCTGATTATCTCTGTGTGGCAGCCTCTGTTTTGTGCTCTGATTAAAGGAGCAGCATGTGGTCTGTGTGTGAGCGGCCCGTACAGACGCCGCCGTTGGGCTAATGCTAACATTACGTGCTTAATCATTTATGTCTGGGAGACGGGCACAAAGGCTTGGAGGGGATGGAGGTGGGGGGGGGACTTGGGTATTTATCAGTGGCACAGATGCACTCAGGCGCACACACACATGCTTCCAAGATAACGGCCCTGGTGCTTAGTATGGCATAAACGGGGCACGCTGCAGGCGATGATGTCTCCACAAAACTCACATATCATCTTTATAAAATGGGTAGCTACAGGGGTATTTTTTTTCTCCCTACAGAGTTTACAGTGTGAGTTAAACTGATGGTCTGTTTAAAAAATCTGTCACTAGATAAAACAAACAAACATAACATGCACGGCGTATGTGGACGATTCTACAGGCGCATTAAATATTGAAGGATTAGACTGTCTCCAGGTCTCTAAACGATAGTATTTGGGCACCCACATTCGTTCTCCCCGCTGTGCTCCTCTCCTCTTTCTCCTCCTCCTCCTCTCTCGTCTGTCTGCTCCTCTCCCCTCACTGCCAAGCAGGCTGTCCCTCCAACACACACACACAGACATCACCGCTCACGCACACTCGCACGCACACAGGCAGCCAATAGGAGAGCACCAGTCTCCCCATTGCTTGCCACTCAATGCCTTGTTGCCAGGACAACAGGAAGGCATGAGACCCACTTTACTTGAGCATTTTAAACTTGGTGTTGACTCTTTTTCTGAAAACAAGAAAAGGTCTCCCTCGGTAAAATTGCTATCTCTAATACTCTTAGGTCGACAGCAAATCCTGTCGTGATCTGTATGTCTCTTGGGGTCTTCTGTCTGTCTCGCTGAATGGTGCCCAGAAAGATGTTATGCAAAATTGTCAAAGATATTATAGCGTATCAGTATAAAAATCGGATTCCTTTGCCTGCAAAATACATGAATTCATTGGAGTGCAGCCTTCATGTTTGTGTTTTTCTTCTTTTTTTTACCCTCCAGGTCTACAATGACAGTTGGGGACATGCTTCTTTTGGTTTTGATCGTCCTGGTCCTTCCCTGTTCCAGCTTGGAAGGTAAGTGTCAAGTCACAAAAACACAGCTTGTCCCAAGTACCTGCAGTAGCAGGAAGGGTGTGTCTCTGTTCCCCCTATTCTCTTTTTTGCTGGTTAAACATACACGCTCTCTTTCAGCCTCTGTGTCTTTTCTCTGTCCCCCTCTAGTCTCTTACATGCATAGACCAAAAAATTCACAATTTTTTTTCTCCTTTCACCACCCCTCCCCAGTCTGTCTCCCTCTCATCTGCTGTCTCGCAGTGTTATTTTAAACAACTGCAGTGGCGGTGGAATGCAGTGGAAAGTGGAGCTTTTTTAGGGTGGCAATCCACACATGTCCCCGCACATATGATAAATACACATGCATCCTCACAAGAGGGCTAAGCAAGATCATGTGTTGTCTGTTTTCAGTGCTGTATTCTGTAGAGCTGCTGTTGAATGTCGGAGATTCGAATGATCAGTCGTAGACCCTTCAGCCGATTGAGATTGCTTCAAATCGAGCAGTCACTGTTTTCTATGCAGTGTGCCTCTGGGTTCGTTTTGGTCCCCAGATCTTGCTGCGGAGTGAGTGCTCTTGACTTTCACGTTGCTCTTTGGTACAAAAAGATGCAGACATGCAGGCAACGGCACAGAGGAAGAGAAAGAAGAGACCTTTTACTTAGAAGTGTTAAAGTTGCAGCTCACAGCAACATAATGTGATACAGTCTCTTGCTTTTAAGTGACATCTAGTTTCAGCAAAAAATGTTGTGGCACATTCACAACCTTTCATTAGCACAGTTAGCTTGATTTCTATATTACGTAAATGCTGCTGTCACACTAAATGTCCCTTGGAGCCTGTTCAAACTTTCAAACTTGATTCCTCTGGCATAATTCTGAGTTGGGTACAGCCCTATTTTTCTGACCCTTTTCTTTTGACTGTTTTCTAGGTGATGCCAGTGCAAAACGCTCTGAATGTTTGTGTGACGTAGCATCTTGCAGCAATGGGGACCGGTGTTTCGGTCAGCAGTGCTTCACCTCCCTCTCTACACTAAACGGGACATCGGTTCTTCAGAAGGGCTGTATTGTGGGTAGTGACGAAGGGGACTTGCGATGTGGTAGTCCACCAACTCTTGAGCTGGTGGTAGAGTGCTGCTATGGGGATTTGTGTAACATGAACGTCTCCTTGCAGCCACCACTTAAAGGTGAGGTGTTTGCATCATAACACTGTGTGAAAAATATTCAAATCTATGAAGAAAGTGTCTTTTATTTTCTTTTAAACTCATTTTGCGCTTGGCCTCTTCAGTCAGCCAGCACAGATACATTTTCATGTGTTCTGATCTAAGTGAATGCCATTTAATTTAATGGGCTACTAATGGTATTGCTCTAATGGATTTGCCCATATCTCTATTTCCTCTTATCAGATACAGAACTGTCTGCTGGCAGACCGGTCCTTCGAGACCAGGAGTGTGTGTGCGAAGGCGGGGTGTGTGAGCGTGACCATCGTTGCGCAGGCCAGCACTGTTTCTCCTCTCTGAAGATGATTGATGGGGTGGCCGTCCAACAGAAGGGCTGCCTGAGGGACGACGAGGAGGGCAGAGCCACCTGTGCAATGCCACCCTCATCGGCCCATGTTGTCAAGTGCTGCCAGGGCCATCTGTGTAACATGAACGTCACTGTGCAAGCTCCAGGGAAAGGTGACTTTGTACACATTGTACACATTTCTCTTGGCTGCCATTCATCATAGACCTTATGTCACTCAACGCTATTTCATTTTATGACAAAAAGCTATTTGCATGTTTATAGTGATGCAGGAATACCTTTAAAGGTCCAATATTGTGAAAAGGCAGATTTCCACAATTTTTATTTGCAATAACCTCTAGGGAGAAAATGCTCACATCATGTACATAAAATCAAACAGCACTGAGCAAACCCTCCTTCAGTTAGGCCGTTCTTAGCCACCTAAAAAAGGCTGAACCGAAAAAAACTGTCAGTTTAATTGTACACAACATTTCAAATATTTTCACTGCTTTACCCTACTCCATTAACAAAACCAGTCATTTTACCAAGCAGAACACTGAGCTGCTGGTTTAACGTCACTGCTGCCTCTATTGGTTAGTGTGTAAGGTAAAGCAGAGCAAATATTTAAATATACCTATGGGGAGTGTCTCTGTACTTTGTCATGTCTGAGGAAGGGCTAATGCCCGAAACGTCACAGGTGTGGAGGTGATCAAATACATTTTTATGGGAGCATGCACTAGTGTGCAGACTTTATTTGTTCTTGCACATCTGTTTTTGCTTGGTCCAGCACCTAGTTTTTTATCATTTTTGGATGTGCGCGCTGCTTGAACTTTTCTCCAAAAAAAAGTATTTTTAACATATTAAATCATGTCAGCATGTTTCTGAAGACTCTTGTAGAAACCCAAAGCACAAGTATGAACCTGAAAATGAGCATAACATGGAAGCTTTAATGATTTTGTATTTACTAGCCATGTCTTTTCTTGAATCTTTTGCAGAGAAGGAAGTTAAGCCCCTGATCAAAGAGGAGCACTGGTGTGTGTGTGAGGGCAGCTCATGTGAAACCAAGAATCGCTGCCAGGGCCACCAGTGTTTCTCATCTGTGACTTTCAGCGCTGGCTCCCAGGTGTACCAGAAAGGCTGCTTTAAGATCTATGAGCAGAGCACAATGACCTGCAAGACTCCACCTTCCAGAGACCAGACTGTGGAGTGCTGCCAGGGGCACCTGTGTAACATGAACATTACTGTGGAGCTTCCTGTCAAAGGTACAGTACTATTGACCCAGAAAGCTGTGTTTCTGATGCATTTCTATCAAAGATGCTCAAGAGCTCCATCTGTTGATTTCAGCACTGAACTGTGTACTAACCAAACTGCTAAAGCTGTTCAAGACAAAGTGCTTCATTTATTCAGAAT
Organism: Plectropomus leopardus; assembly: GCF_026936395.1. Taxonomy (NCBI): domain Eukaryota; kingdom Metazoa; phylum Chordata; class Actinopteri; order Perciformes; family Serranidae; genus Plectropomus; species Plectropomus leopardus. The sequence goes on along the minus strand of NC_142185.1, from coordinate 18,083,041 downwards.
AGATATGACCATGTGGGGTAGTTCTTACTGTTTTAGACAAAGTAAGATATTTATTCCTCTCGCATCATTCTCCACTGAGAGGACTACGTCATAAGCTGTGAAATTGTCTGCCACGGCTGCTCTAGATGGTTTTCTGTTGGCCTTAGTAACACCTCTTTGTGGTCACACTCCTGGCACCTTATGAAACAGAAAAAGGGGGGAGACAGTGGGCAACCAAAGGGAGGTTTTGAATATTATTTAGTCACGGTCCACTTCCCTCTGTCCTCTCAGAGGCTGTCAGAGCTGGCTGACAAGAGCCCAGAGGGTGAAGCCACCTGGGAATGAGAGGGGCGGCAGGCATCTATACACAGAGCTGTTGTTGTTGTTGTTGGCCTTTTTGTTTCCTTCACCTTCACTTTTCTCTCTATAGAAGTCTTTCATATTTTTCTCTTTTTGTGTGCATTTGTCACCAACCATAAAAAAATGAAGATAGCTTAGGGCTTTTATTTTGACAAATTTAAAGGTATTTACTCCATAAAATTATGCAGAAAAGGCACAAATTGGTGCATAAACATTATCCACAATGCAGGATATTAAGTTTTTGTTGCTCAAAATTTGGTGCCAAGGGACATTCAGTCTCTTCATAAACGAATCCTACGCCTTTGCATTTGGGGACATTGTGATTCGTTACAGTCCCTCTGATGTAAAGCATAGATTATTATAGAAAGTAAAAATATGAAGTATGAAAATGATATAGAAGTAAAACATTTTAATATAATTAAAAAATATATGTATAATATGTGTAATATGCTGTGTATGTGAAGTCCGTAAAAATATAGCTAAAGGGTTATAGAAACCCTGCTACCCTATAGAAAAATTGGCCTCAAACCACATTATGATGTACAAACTACTACGTAAAAGGTTTAGAAATATAAAAAAATCTGTGCATTATACTGAAATGTACACTAGTAGAAGTAAGAATAAGAAATATTTCATCACAGATAAATAAAATTTGCAAAGTGGAAATAAATCTTAAATGGACTTTACTAGGTGTAGTTTGTGCAGACCTCCACTGTCTTGTCTTGTGGGCACGAATACTATTTTAATGATCCAGTGTGTAGGATTTAGGGGCATCATCAAGAATTGCATTTTCATAATCATGTTGTCTTTTGGTAATAATCATCTGAAAATAAGAATCTTGTTTTCATTACCTTAAAATGAGCCATTTATATCGACATACGCAGAGGGTCCTCTTTCATGGAGTCTGCCATGTTTTTTTTTTGTGTTTTTTGCATTTTTGTTTCAGCCACTGTAGTTCTCTCACACACTTGGTACATGAGATGAGAAGTTTCAGCTCTGCAACCTCACCGCTAGATGCCACTGCATCCTACACACTGGACCTTTAAGTCTAGCTAAATGCATCCCTGTCTATGAGTCTGGTTCAAGTCAAATGAGCTCCTAAAATGTGTATTTGGGACAAAAGGTTCATTATTCGAGTTGAGAAAAGGGGATCATTGTCTGTGCTGCCGGCAGAGCTGAGCAGTCTTTCCCCTGGAATGTTTGGAAAGTGTGAATGGTGGTCAGTTCCTCCGGCTCGCCTCTGCCGACTTGATGAGATCCACTTTGTGTGTGTGTAAGGGAGTGAATGCTTATGCGCATGTGTGCTCTGTGTGCACCCCCACCCTTACTTAACTAGTTTCAACAGAAGGTCTGCAGAGAGCTGCAAACCTGTGATTTGTGTCAGTGTGTGTGGTCCAGTCAGAGGAAAACCCACAGCAAAGAAAAATTTCCCTCCAACGTTCACAGTTAGGATCACCCCTTCTTGAATCATTGCTAAGTTCCAGTGGACGCTCCCATCTGTTGTTTACTTGAGCATTCAGTCTTCTGACAAATGCAAGCCAAATTTAATCCTTAAAAATCAAGCTTTGTTCTGTGTTCCTAAAAAACGATGACATGATATTATGAGGAAAAGTCTCATGTTGTGTCTCCCCCCCCCCCGCAGCTGATGAGCTGTCCAGCTACAGTGTGACCACACTGGCTATCGTGATTGTGGCGCCCATCATCGTGCTCATCATCCTATCTGCTATCGCTATCCTGGTGTTCAGACGCATCCACAACAACCAAATGGAGAGGCTAACATCACGAGATGCGGAGTATGGAACTATTGATGGCCTCATAGCGTCCAACGTGGGGGAGAGCACTCTTGCGGTAAGTAGGCAGATACCATGTAGGAGCTCATTAGGAAGAATGGTATAAGAGCTGCTCGAGGCATATTTTAATTGACTACAATGTTAAATATTTAATTAAATTTCAGTCCTTTATTTTAACCCACTTCTTTCTCTCTATTCCATGTACCGTAGATGTTATAAACTGACCTCTAGTGGGCCTCAGAATAAAGTGTGAAAAAAAGTTTTAATAAGCAGACAGAACTGCGTCTCTATTTTAGAATTAGTTTAAGACAGCCAGTGTCATTTGGCACTTAGGAGGGAAAAACTGGAAAGAATAGATACCTAAACAATTTAGGTACTTAATTAAAGTATCTTAGGTGAAAACATTAAATCTGATGCGTTTTCACACTTTGAACAGCTTTTAGTTTTGTTTTTAGCTGATTTTTTTGTCTAAATATATAGCTCCATTTCAGCAAATTGACATATATGAATGTAAATCTTTGCAAAAAAATGAGATTAACCAGAAAATGCTCAAATCATTGTTAATGGAAATTCAAGATAACCCAAGATAAATCTTCAAATGTCTTGCCACAGTTTATGTATATGTGTACCTTTCCAAAACAGACGGACGATAGTTTTAAGTGTGGGGTTCAAGAAGGAGCAACTTAAAATACCGGGTGATATCAATGAATGATTCTGAATTTACTACCTTGATGTATTTGACATGTGCAATGTGAGCACAGCATATTATGTAAGTTCAGTGCTCAGTAAAGATTTTAACATATTAAATCACTTGTATCAGGATCAGTAAAAAAGCATTTAGAAATACATGACATTTATAGAGTAGGCAAAGGCCCAACATGTGTAATTATTTACCATATGCATTTTAAGTATTTTCACATATGGATGTGAACTTACCATTTTATTTCTCCACTGAGCAGATTTAATTACATAGGTCTGTTTGCTGTTATTGAATACTTTACCAGTGTAAACAGATATTTTACTGCAAAACAAAACATTTCTTATTTAGATTAAGTTGTTGTCTAATTGAATTTTTAACAACTATTTTAAGAACGATGTAGTCTTTTATTTTTTCATTCTTATTTTGGGTGGTAGGGTGACTTTTCTGTACACTTAAATCACTAAAGTCACTCAGAAGTGCAAATTTATACCAACAACAGCTGGAAAACCCTGTTAAACCTGTTAAAATGATGTATTGTACTAACTGAAGTTGATTCAGCTGAGGAGTTAAAACACTGCTGGATTATTGGGGACTTCCGCCTCTTCTTTTGTACACATTTGCACTATTCAACACAAGATAAAATACAATAGAGACACGATGGTACGATAAACCTTGTTTGCCTCTTTTCTAATCCAGATTTGTGATCAAGGCGGTCATGTGGTGGCACTGTAATCAAGGGTTTAGCTTTATATGCTGTGATTAACCCAAACACTGAACTGAAGACAACTTGGGGCAGTTCAAAGAAAGCATATTTTTTGTTTCAAAATAATGGCAGCCCAAACAAAACATAGAGAATGAAACCAGTCCATTGTACCACTGTTGTGTAAATATTTCTCAGTTTATCTAAATGGCTTCCTCGTTTTTTTGGTTTATTTTGGAATAACTCACTAAAATGGGGCTCAAAAACCCCCAAACCTCATGTTTAGGTCAGTAAATGTAATGAAAGTATAGATAGATACACTGTATGAGCACACAAAGCTTAAACTGCAATATATTGTAGTGCCTAATGACATTGTTGGGTCAACATGTTTAATGGCTGTCTGCAAAAATGATTAAATTCAGTCATGCAGACTATCACTTCTGAACTTTGTGTACTTCCCAGCTCATAATCTCAAGAGTATTTGGTAATTCTTATGTAAAAACATTTAAAACAATGCATAGTGGCTGCATATTCATGAAATATGTGTGTGTGAGTAGGTGGGTGGTGCTGTTGCTGGAATCCAACTCTGAAACTTGTTTTGAATCTTCTCAGTCATTTTCCCAGTCTGCCAGAGGAATGTCTTTTGCTATTTATTTTCTCTCCACTCAACTGTGAATTGTAAGTTTTTTGCAGAGCAGTTGATGTTTTGAGGCCCGCTAAATTGATCCAGAGTTTAGGTGGAGTCCTGTGGTTAGCGTTCAGTCAGAAAGACAACCCAGCACAGTTACTGGCTCACACACTGTGTAATCAAGTTCAGCAGAAACTGCTAACAGTCTGGCTTTAACCCTGACAAAATACACGGCTGTTACTGTCCACTTTTGTGATTCTATATCTTCACATAAACATACATTACACACAAAAATCCATTAGTATACTTTTTATTAATGAAAGCATTCATTTCACATCTGTGGCTAAAATTTGTGGCTGTTATGGGACATAGAATATCTTGTAAACATGTTTAAACTTTAAAAGCCAAGATAATCCTATTTATCTTGAATTATGAAACTTGGAAATAACATTTCCAACTGTTAGAGTATTATCGAGTGTGTGTGTGTGTGTGTGTGTGTGTGTGTGTGTGTGTGTGTGTGAGGAAAGAAATAGCTGATTTTGGCGCTCTTTCAAGCCATTTCCAGAGTCCATCAATGCACTTGGCAATGGAAAGCCCAAATATGGAGCCACAGAATGTTTGTTTCAGCATAATTAAAAAGTGCTTGGCAGCACCATAAGAAAAGATATTAGGAAAAGCACTGTGGCTGTGAAAAGCAAATCGGACTGAAACACATGTGGTCGTCCCTCTGCAGCCTGCTGCCCTGAAGTCGTCTCTGATTATGATGATATTGCATCGTTCTGATTGCATTCTGCCGCTTAACGGCCTGGCCCAAATTTACCCTCCTAAAAACAATCCTTCTGTACCAAAGAGAGGGATTTAAACTCTCTGCAGAGCAACCCATCATTCATTTTATGGTCTCTGTCTTGCATTCCTGTGTTGTGATCCAAATTGTCTCTCAGGCAGCTCTTGCATTATGCATCTGTTTATCTGAGGCATCACTCTTCTCTGTTGTTTTCAATCCTCGTCCTCCCCTCCCAGTTTAGTCGTTTGTTTTGCTCAGCAGCTGTCGGCTCTGTTGCTGCGCACTGCCCTCCTGTGTTGGCACCGGGATGCTGCATGTCTTGTAGCTGAGATAAAAATAAAAGGCTTAGCAGCATTGCGCCTGTTTTGGAGTCTGGCCCTTGGATTAGATAAAATCTCCAGCGCCCACACCAGTCATCAGGGAGGGGGTGGCACTTCTGTTGTTTACTCAGCAGGGGGCACCCTGCACCTCCAGCTCAGACACACACCCACTCACACAGACACACACACACACACACACACACACACACACACACACACACAAAATATCCTGGTACACACACTGCTTGTCCCCCTCTATTCCATGTGGGTGCCACATCAAAGGCGGCCTGCTTGTATTAGTCTCCATCTGAGTCCCAGATGCTCTTTATGCCATCGTGTTTTAGGCTCGAGCCACAGGACTCCTTTGGGAAGGTTTTCATTCAGCTAGCTCACTTGAAAATATAAACATACATGTAAATATACAAACCTTTTACTCTTTGTTTGTTTTTCTTTTTGCCAGGATCTTCTGGATCACTCTTGCACTTCGGGAAGTGGCTCAGGACTCCCTTTCCTTGTTCAGAGAACTGTTGCACGACAAATCACACTGAACGAGTGTGTGGGTAAGTGCCCTGCTAAAGGCTGTTTTCATATTGACATTAGCACTCCTCATTCAATTTAATTTAGCACTCACACTGTGCCGTCACGGGGGGGACTGGAGAAAAAAAAAGGTGACCCAGCTCAAATTAAGCTTCATTGCAGCCATACCCCATTTTGCAACAGGGTGTGATGGACTAATACAGCATGTGTCAAACCGCCATCGAAGAACTAGTGACAACAAAGACCGATTGTTGTGTCGCCTGAGGTCGCCTTTGTCTTGGCCAGACAGTTGCACTTAAACACATCGCAAAGTTTACAGTCAATGGCCAACTGGCACGTACAATCTGCGCCTGCGTGAAATAAAATAAGTTTCCATATTAGCAGGGGGCAGAACTCTGTATTTGTCATTCAGAAGGGAAACTGAAAGACCAACAGACCGCCGGTTTGCACATTAACAACACGACCCGATGCTGAAAGAACAAATTCTCTTTACCGTGTGCTAGTGAACACAAGCAATTACAAACTGTTTCAGCTGAAGAGCTCCATGGCTAAAAAATGGAATGTTACCTAAATTAACGAGCTTTTTTTGATCGAATGGCAACTTGACTTAAGTCTTTTCTTTCCTTTCCTCACTTCTCATCTTGTGGGCTGAGCTGAACTACCATTCAGAGAGATTTCATTCACCTACAGGCTCTGCTGGGTCAGACACTGTTTCAACATGCTGAATCGGCTGAAAAAGTGTTGACAAGGGCGGGCTAGTGCCAACAGTGCGTGACACACCACAAAAAATAGAGCGACACACGCTCATCGATGGCCGGACATGCGGCCGACCGTCGGTGTGTCAGGACCCTAACTCCCTGTGTAGCATCTTGCTGTCAGACTGATATCATTCATTTCCCCTGATACCAATACTCTCATTCCTGTCTTCATTTTAAGACTGGCAAATCATCAGAGACCATCCAAAACATGCAACACAAGAACTTTATCCACAAAAAATAAATCCATTTGAAATAAATATCTGGGTTGCAAAACATGCAGCTGCTGTGAGGATATTATGAGATTGAGCAAGAATGAATGTTCCAGTAATGAAGTCCCCGGAGCCAAAAATTGCACAAATGTTAGTTTAGAGATTGTAGTATGTTAAGTGTCAGAGAAAATATTACCAACGGCAGACTTATTTTTATATGGACAAATTCGTTGCCATAGTTATCTGTGTTGAGGGTGAAGTCACCCATGTTGAAATAAGATAGTCCTCGCTCTTCTACTGTTGCATCTAAACTCTGAGCATGAGTTGATTTGTGGCCACTAGAGGGCAGCAAAATCAGCTTACATTTACAGAGACACCTCCACATTAGGGGCATACAAAGTAATTATGGTGAGTATTTGATGCCTATACACATCAAGTAGACACAGCTACATTAACGTTCAAACATTATTCATGCAAATTCAATACTCACTTTCCTTTTAGCTCAGTCTTATTTCCCCCAACCTCTGACAAATATATCTGGGTCTGTAGCTGCAAAATGTTTGACTGTCTAGTATCAGCCACTAAATAATTTTATCTGCTATGTGGGACTACCTGGCCAGCGTACAGTGAAACTTATCACAGTTTATTGCTGGCGGAAAATCTCCACAAAAAGGTGCTCCAGAGGTAATTCTAGCACTATGAGCAAGCTTTACACATAAGACAAATAACTGATGATAGGAGAGATAATTATAAATGAAAACTATAAAGTAATGGCAGTGTAAAGCAATACTTTTTTATCCATTTCTGTGTGTGCTTTAATGTCATGTCTCTTTTTTTGCCCTCCAGGTAAGGGTCGTTATGGTGAAGTGTGGAGGGGTCAGTGGCAAGGAGAGAGTGTCGCCGTCAAAATCTTCTCCTCCAGAGACGAGAAGTCCTGGTTCAGAGAGACTGAGATCTACAACACGGTGCTGCTGAGACACGAGAACATTCTGGGTATGTACCAAAATTTATGTCTACAGGCTCAACGAGCTGTGAGAATGCCAACTTTACCATACCATGTATGGTAATGTAACTAATTACTAATTAAAACCAGTAAAACCATAATTCAAATGATTATGGCAGGACATAACGTGACGTAAAATAAAGAGGCTTTAGTACTTAAAGGGACATTTCACACCAAAACAACATACAAATTGTTCAAATCTTAGCTAACTGTTGAATTTTTTTTAGTGTGAGTTGAACTACACCCACCAGGTGAGCATCTACTCATAGACAAGAGGCCCGTGCTTGTGACAACATAGATGAAAACGTTACCGGCGTCCTCCCTAGCAGCAGAAAAAGAAAATTAAAGACTATAGTTCCTACATGAAACTGCTCACAACAAGGTCTGGGATTATCTTGACTAACTTTGTCATGATTCCTGGAAACAGACATTGCTGTTGAGTTTTTCAAATATATATTTTTTTGGCACTTTGAGCACCACAAGTAGAGTTCCGGCTCTCACCAAAACAATCTAGATTTATAAAAAGCACTACAAGTATGTTGGAAAATGTCTTTTCGATTTTGGGGTGAACTATGGAATATTTAACCCAAGACATCATTTCACATGTTCAAAAGTAATTTGTCTTCTTATTTTCTGTTAAATTGTTCATGGTTTAGATGAACTGTGCTCTACCCACTATACACTGTATAGTTTATGTTTATATTTATTCATAAATATATATATATATATTTCATGGCCATCAAGTAGTTGTGTACATTTTACTACTCTCCGATGATTTTGTGTTGACTTTCGTAGTCAGTAGTATGTAATTTTAGATTTTTGGTTTGTGTTTTTATTTCCTTAAGTCTTTGTTTTGTTTTTTTGTCATTCATGTTTTTATTTACGTATAATAGGACCCCCTCGAAAACAAGATGGTTCATCTCAGGGGGTTTATCTGAATGAATAATTTGCCATAACTGGCTATTTTTTGTACTGTAGTGCCCTAAACACATACTTTGGTGCATGTCAAAGCTTTAATTGTATTGTTATATTTCTCTTAATGTAGGCTTCATAGCTTCAGACATGACCTCAAGGAACTCCAGCACTCAGTTGTGGCTGATCACTCACTTCCATGAGATGGGCTCCTTATACGACTACCTTCAACTCAGCACCCTCGATGCATCCAGCTGCCTCCGCATGGCACTCTCCATCGCAAGTGGCCTAGCACACCTTCATGTCGAGATTTTTGGCACTCAGGGCAAACCGGCCATCGCCCATCGCGACCTTAAGAGCAAAAACATATTGGTTAAAAAGAACGGACAGTGCTGCATTGCTGACCTTGGTGAGAATACCGACAGATCTGTATCTTGAATATCCTGATTATATTGTGTTTATATTTCCCCACTCCTTTAAATCTAGTAGTTATAAAGATTACCTTAGTTGTATTTCCTTTCAATAAATGGATAGGATCAATCTGAGATATCAAAGTTTCCAAGGATACAGATGTCAGGCAGAATTTGGTGTGCATAATATTATGTGAAAGACATCTAGAATTTTTATATAGGATTAAATTCAGACATAGAGTTTTGGGTTTGCATACTTCACTCTGTGCACATGTGGCTTCAATATAGAGCAAATACAGGTAGCACTGTAAGCGCAAGATGGTTTTAAAGCTACTGAAACAGTCGATAGTAACTTGTGGTTCATCTGTATTAAATAAGAGATGCATTTGCAGTAATATTGCGCCACTCACATCTATCTGCTTAGCCTTATTTGCTGTTAATTTAGGAGGTACACCACTGCTCAAATGTACCCCCGGGCCCTTAATCAAAAACACATTTAGAAAAACAGGGACCACTTTACCTGATACACCAATGTTCCATTTGCTGATGCTTGAATAAAAACTAATTCAGGTACAAACCAAAACCTGGTGACTGGCTTGGCATGTTTACAGGCTCAGTGTAACAAATTCTGCTCCAGATGACGCATTTTGGTGTCCCGACAAATGGTAGCAGTTGTTTGTCTCCCAAGCGATTTGTTCCTATGTTAGGAGAACATCCGGTGAGAACAGGGCTGTTTATGACAAACAAGTAGTGTTTCAGCATTTAAATCAGTCCATAGAGTGAGTCTGGTGTTTCGTTTTCACTTTAGTTGTTGGAGCTTCACTGTGCAGAATGATGTATGTGCAGAGTTTAACACCTCAAGGCTGTTTTCATATTCATACTTTACTTTGTGCTCACCTTAAATCTGAGTTTAAGACGTACCTTCGAGCTTAATTTTGCAAATATTTTCATATGTCTTATGTCTGGAGGGGAACTTTAAATTGTTCTGTGTTTTCATGCTAGGTTTGGCCGTCATGCATTTTCAAGACACCAATGAGTTAGATGTGGGGAACAACCCTAAAGTGGGCACAAAGCGCTACATGGCCCCAGAAGTGCTTGATGACTCCATCCAGATGGACTGTTTCGAATCCTACAAGCGAGTGGACATCTGGGCCCTGGGCCTCGTCTTGTGGGAGATCGCCAGGAGGACAGTCAGCAATGGTCAGCACACATTATACACAACATGGTCTTATTGGATTCGGTGTAATCCTGTCTCATATTATCAATTATTTGCTTCATTTCCAGCCACTTTGCATTACATACAAGAAGCATATTGTTAGCTTTCTAAAGATGTAGATAGTGCTGTTACTGTTTTTTTTGGGGGTTTTTTTACATATGTAGAAATAATAAATCTTCGTGAACCTGTGGTTCTTTTCAGAATTGACACAGAACTACTGCATTAAATCAGGCTAAGTAAAAGCTTTTCTGCTATCGACAGAAAGATTTGGCCTTGATACACACTTCGACATCCACTGTCTGTGGTCTGTGGAGAAGCCAGAGGTATCTTATGTGAAATAAAACCTGCTTCCTCCATCCTCTGTCAAATGGGTTTATCGCTTTATAGTAGGAACTGGGCTTTCAGCAGCACTTAAGATATTGATTTAACCCTGACACAGTAACCTCATATCTGTATTTTGTCCCACAGCTGCACTTCAGAGCAAGTTAAGGAATAAATAGCCACATACATTTTTTTTTACTTTGTGTGTTTTATGTATCGGTCATTTGTCTCTATAACTTTTTACACTTTGCTTTGAGTGATGTGATCTTGACAGTGAATTGTTGGGTGTTGCACTCTACTGGTAGGCATTGTAGAAGACTATAAGCCACCTTTTCACGACGTGGTCCCAAGTGATCCCAGTTTTGAAGATATGAAGAAGGTTGTGTGTGTGGATCAGCAGAGGCCCAACATCCCAAACAGATGGTTTTCAGACCCGGTAAGTGATATTTAAACAGTCATTAAAGGATAACTTTGGTATTTTCAACCTCAACACTATTTTTCCATGTTTGTATCCAAGTGGGAACACCAGTTTTTGAAATTGGTCCAGTATTTAGTGAGAGGGCTGCAGCCGTGAAATAGCTTGTAATATAACCACTCAAGGCATGTTCGCACTGTTGAGTTACAACAGGTAGGCAGGCTCTGGCTGTTATTAATTGTCTGATAACTTATGCAAGACCTATTTGTTAAAGAGTAAGATCCTTTTTGTTTAAGGAGAAACAGCCCCCAAATTGCTTTCACCAAAGCCACCAGACCTCCTATGAATAAACAGTAATTTTAGCATGTATAGTGCCAGCCTGTTTTCACATCTAACCGAGTGAATGAAGGGTTTATTTTAACCAACCAGAATTTGTGATTGTCGGAATAAAAGAAAGAGCAACCAAAATGGTTTTTGTGAGTATTATTTTGTTTCTGTCCACCTTAAATGAAGTGTGTTTTACAATGAAAAAATGTCTTTTTATTTAACTGGAGTCTGGTGGGTTTAGTGATAGCGATTTCGTGGCTGTTTATGTTTAAAATAAGGATGTTACTCTTTCACAAACAGGTCTATCTCTGTAGGAATCCACAATTCAATGTTGTCAGACGCTTTAAACAATAATCTGAGCCTGTCAGTGGCAAAAACAAGCACTTTAAGAGTACATAATTTGAGAGTGCACTCATGCTCCAAGAGTCAACATTGGAGCCTGCTTTGCTCTCACTCAATACTGAACCAATCTCAAGAATTCTTGTTCCAAAAACGTGGGAAAGTATGGTCCGAGAAAAATACGTAAATTAATCTCAAAGTAACAAAATTTAAACCTGCATGTTTTCAACACCCAGAAATTAAAGCATTTCAGTTATATTCTAATGTTGACAAGCAATATGCCAATTGGTTGATATGTTAATATTTTCAGACTTTAACCTCCATGGCTAAACTCATGAAGGAATGCTGGTACCAGAATCCATCAGCCAGATTAACAGCGTTGCGCATCAAAAAGACACTCACAAAGATCGACAACTCTCTGGACAAAATCAAAACAGACATTTGAGCCTGCCTCAAGAAGAAGAGGCAGACACACATAAAGGCCTTTGACGACATCCAGGGGGTGGACCATCCCAGAGAAAATCACAAGACAAGAGACTTGATGGGTTCAGTGCCCTTATAGTGGCACATACCTATATTTATTTTAAAAACACTTGGCGGGACACATTTTGGCATCCAAAGATGGCTTACCGGGCATTTCTGAGACTGCCAATGGTCTTGGAAATAAGAAAATATCTATTCAACTTATGACATAGGAACTGGACTGTTAGCAATGTTCTTCAAGGAAGAAACTGTTACCTGGGCATTTCAGTAGGCTCGCTTTTGTTAGAACCGCAGATTTTGTTTGACACATATTTTAGTTTGAAAAAACTGTCTGAACATATTAGCAATTTCACTTTATCTCTTTAATTGTACCGCATTTTTTATGTGCATTACGGTGGATTCATTTGGAAAAAACTTGCCAATTTAATATGCATACTCTGTTTAACAGTGATCATAGCAAACAGTGTTATGTTTTACTTTGCGTGTCATGCACCTCTGTTTACAATGCTGGCCGAACAAGTTTCTCGGGATTTCACCAACCTTGTAACGTTTTGTTGTACAGCTGCATCGATGGTACTGTTCTTTTCCTGAAATAATGTCCGACTGAAGGTACTCTGTCGCAAACCTTTTGTATATCACCATGAATTTTACATCAAATTATGTACTTGTTCTATGTTTTGTTTCTTCAGCTTTACAGAGACAAATGCTAAAAGAACAAATAAAATATCTGCTAGGTACTGAACTCTGTTCCTTCAGAGGCCTGTAAGTAAGCCTGTAAAGCCTGTATACTGTCTTAACGCGTGCATTGTCAAGTAAATGAAGTCAAACTTCAGCCTTTTTTTTATTTCTTTAACATTTTATATCAATTAGTGATTTATATGAATTAAATAGAAAAAATGTGTTTTATCTGTCTCATTTGTGCTGATGCTTTATCTCATAGATTTATTTAGCCGTGCTGTGGTCGAGTGGTGAAGTTGGTGAGTCGGCTGGTTCATCAAACTGAAATATCTCAACAACTGTTGAATGAATTAAGGTGAAATTTTGTGACGAAATTCGTGTTCCTCAGAGGATGAATCCTACCGACCCTGGTGTTTCCATGACTTTTCCTAAAGGGCTCCCATTAGGTTTAAATTTGTGGTTTTAAGTGGAATGCCTCACCAACTGTTGTCATAAAATGTGATGTGTTTATTCATGTCCCTCTAGGGGAATAGTTGTCATCACTTTGGTGATCCCCTGACTTTTCGTCTAGCGAAATTAAAAGTTTGACCAATACTTTGGTTTATAACCAAGTAGCAACCTTGGTGGCTGGAAAATAAAGCCAACGTTAAAGTGCTAAAAGCTGCTGTTTGTTGAATGACCACTTCTGGCTGGCTCCAGATGCAAGCCAATCCCTGTAGACCCCCATGTTAAAATGTCCAACTTTCCAGCAGAAATTAACATGTTTACAGCCTGGTACAAAAACAAATGTTTTGGTCTCTATAGCTAATTTCAACTGTATAGGAATTGAATTTTCATAAAACACATCTGTTTAAATTTGATTAAGGCATAAAGTTACAAATAATAAATGGCGGGGAAGCTTTGAGTGACAGGCTTTCTTCTGTATAGTGTCCTCTGGTTCTCAGTCAGATCCACAGTTCACCCACTGATCTAAATATGGTCACTTCTGACTCCAAAAGTCAAAGATGGCGGCAATGCTAAACTCAAGTCTTCAAAATCGGAGTCTAGAAACCAAATGTTGATGTCATGGTGGCTACTATTTTTATACAGTTTGTGAATGACCAAGTACCAGCAATGATAATTGCTCTCCCATCATTCTCAGCTGTACTTTGTTTTAGCGCTGTTTTGTCCGAAGAGGTACAACTGATAGTTTACCTTGAATACTTTTACTAATATACACTTTTAATGAACATATAATAATAATCTATTTCCGTACTGCAAAAACCTTGACATCTGCGCTAATAATACAACAAATTCATTCATATTCATTTCTAAAAGGTCGAACGCCCAGGCCTTTTCCTTGCCAGCTGTAAAGTGAACCTGCGTGCACAGCAGATATCTTGGCAGATGTCAAACAGAAACTGCACCCCTGATGGTTCTCAGAGTGATTAATATGCCACAAGAGTTATGGGCCAGATGATAGAAACACTAACAGTGGATGTCTGACAGTGCTGAGACGCCCTGCTTGCATGAATCAACAGCTGTCAGACCTTCAATGCAGACTGTCTTTATATTCAGTGTAATTTGATCCGCCCTGTACCCACAGAGCACCAAGGTTTGACTCTAACAGTTTCAAAATCCTACTGAGGTTCTTTACTGGGTTCATATACATGCTGTGTATTTCTGTAATCTGCTGATGATTGCCTGCCTAACCTTTTTTTTTTTTTTTTTTTACATTTCAACAGTTGCAATTGGTACAGTAAGCAGAGATTGCAGTATTAGTTGTGTTTGCAGAACCCACAATAGAGGCAGGGTTACTGGATTCAATGCAGTGCATAACTTTGCTTTGAAAACATGTAAAAAAAAAAAGAAAAAAAAAAAAAGTACATTTTGTGCTTGTTTTGTTCATGTAAACTCAGCTCACTCAATCACTCTCCTTGGTGACATTGGCACCTGCTGTTGCTATGGAGCCTCAAGCAGCAGGAACACAACGCAATCACATAAATAACTTCTTGTGCGCAGGAGCGTCGAGTTGTAACCTTTGCACTGTGTTTAATGTACAGTACTGACAGTGTTTGCTCTCTGCTCGTTGGGACGGGATGTTATAAGTAGTATCTGCCCAGGCTGGTTTCTTTAGTTCTGTTGACCTGAATTCTGCTCACATCCAGTGAGAGGAAATGTAATGGCCAGAGGGGTGCAAAATAGACTGGATTACCAGCCAGGCCAAGCAGACAACTGCCAGTCCCTCAGGGGCCACAAACTTGTGAATTGGTTTTGGTAGTTCAATTAAGTGCACATTTGCTAGGGAAGCTGCACCATTCAAGCACAGAATCAATACAGGTGGGTCCTGCATTATTACCTCATCTTTCGGCCCTGTTTTGCAGAGGAGACAGATTTAAGAGCTTCATTATTTTTAGTTTATATTGCGCTCACATGGCACTTATCCCTACATGAAGTTGTGTTAAGTCAAATTATGACAAACTAATTAACCCATAAAACTCAAGGCAGATATTACTCCACTATAGGAGTACTGGTTGGCGATTCTTTGAGACCTGTGGATTTTGAGGTGGGCAATTGGCATGTCCCACAATTACTCAATAAGATTGAGATCTCTGGACTTTGAAAGACAGGTCAATGTCTTGAGCTCTTTGTCATGTTCCACAGAGTGTTTGTTAACAGTTTTTCTGGCATTGTGTGGTGCATTGTCCTGCTGTATGGGAGTGCCATGGGGGTTCACTGAGGGGGGGTCAGGAGCCACATGAATGAACGAGGTAATAGTAGTTATTAGAGTTATTTCACTTTACCTGTCAGTGGTTGAAATGCTTTGGCTGATCCATTTATAATCCTATGTGTGCACTGATTGGCATTAAGAGGAGATAGGTTACACAATAGCGGCACAGCAGCAACTTTCTTGGCCTCGGGCCCACAAGCAGGTTAATAAACCTTCATGTCAATATGGACCATTTACAGGCACACTGGTATGTACACAAGAAGTTGGAGAAGAGTCAGTGCACTTCCTAAAACAATTTTAACCCTACTTTCTTGTTTGGTAGCGTTCTCCAGTCCTTTTGGCTCAAGTGGACTGCAATTTCTCTTGTTTTATCTTCCTTAATTCACACACAGCTTCACTCTTATCTCAAACTGCAGCACGTGTTAACCCGACTCTGTCATCCAATTTCTGTCCCTAGAAAACAACGCCAGGTAGGAACTATAGTTACTCTTACTTGAGGTAAAGGAGACATGAAATAGCAGCTTGAAGGCACACAGGAAAATATATAAACAAAATAACATTTCAAGTGCTATTAATGATAAAGGAATAATTACTGTATGTAATAATTCATTTTAACAGTGTGGAATTCATTCTGCTACAATAGGCAATTCATTTTTCCTCAGTAATACATAACATAACAAACATAATAAATCAGTATGATGACTTAAGTAATTAAAATAACATTATATTTTAAAGTGCCCAGAAGACAAACTGAGGTTACACAATCACTAATTTTCTTATTCCCCATGGGATTATCTCAATAAGCCTCACGCAAGAAACAATATACAAACAAATTTTCTCTTATTTTTGCTCATATTTGTTCTTATTTTGTTAGTATCTATTATCAATTCACCAATGTTTTCTCATTTTTTCTTGTCTTAGGTGAGACAACATTTCACAATTGGTGGAGAGCACTGTCACCAAGGTAAGAGAAAAACATCTCGTTTTCACAGACCACAAATTGTTGCCCATCTCAGGGAAGAATAAGTTTTACATTTAAGGGAAATTTAAATTATTATTTTTTAGGGCTAAAGGGCTCCAATATATGGTCCACTGATCCCAATTATTGTAAATTCAGTGACTGTATGTCCCTCTGCTGAACAGTGCAGGAATATAATATATAATTTGGGTAAATTTACTTCACAAATTATTTTTTGTGCTCACAAATCATATGTCAAGATATACCTGCAGCTAAAACAATTACTCCATTAATTAGACAGTTAAATTCCAACACTTAATAATCGTGTAAGCCATGTGCCATGCAGAAACATTTGTATGAAGACTTGCAGCTTTTCCTTCTATTTACCTTCTAATTTTAATTATTATAAATTCAATTTTTTAAACCCTTTTTGCATGCATACTTTTAAGTCAATACAGCTTATGTCAATACAGCTCCCTAAAATCACATTTACGTTTATTTTACAATAGGCTTACATCAATTTTACTTCTGCAGAAATTCTTCTTCCTACAACCTTTTTGGTGTCATGTCTCCAGTCTTGGGCATTTGTCATTTCACAACACCTGCCCTTGTATAGTGTTACCTTTGCCAATAGATAACTTAAGATCAAGTGGGGTGCGTCTGAATTTGACTTCTCTTTTTTTTTTTTCTCTTACCGGAAAATTAAGAGAAAATAAAAGATATTCAAAAGATTGTTGCTGCATGAGTCACTTTACCCACGTGATGTATACATTTAATTTGGGATTTTGTAGTTTTTAATTCTCTCCTTATAAAAATCAGCAATATGTTCAGTGGGTGTGTTTGACCTGGTTTCCTTCCTCAGTAAGCGTGCACACACCTCCGTGAATTGAGGAAATGCATGTAATCAGTATGCAGACAGGAGGTGGTGTTTCGCTGGACCTGCAGCAGTTAAATGGATGTGCAACACACTTTCTCATTCACATGTCTTTATCAGAGGTCTGCAGCGCTAATCCTCTTAAATTCCAGTCAACAGAGGCGGAGCAAACCGCTCATTGCGTTTTACAGTTTCCTCCCCGCGGTTACTGTGCGAGGCATTTGTACGGGGTGCACGGCCGACGGACTTTCCAGCAATGAACAATGTTGTGTTTTTCTGTAGCGTGGTAGCTGTGTGACCGGTGCGTTACGGAGACGGAGCAGATGCGGCTCTTGCCATGATTCGTCCCGGGAAGCAGAGCTTTCAAGCGGCGTGGATCTTCCTGTGTGTCGCCCAGCTGACTGCAGGTATAGTGGCTGACAGCTCCTCACTCACTCAGTTTGCATAATCAAATGCATTTGTTAAGTACACAGTTGTAAGGTTTTATATGAGTTATTAAAATTGATTCTAGATCTATTGTTTAATAAGGTGGGTAGTTAATTCAGTTGACTTTTAAAATCGCCCAGAAAGCTGTTATATCACCAAACACCATAAATGAAATTTAACTTTGAAGCAATCATTATTTCATACCAATAAATAGTGAAAAACAAACAAACAAACAAAAAAAAAAACCAACAAAACCCTGCACCTTTGTACATTTAAAGGTTACCAAAAGAATATAGCTATATATATATATATATATATATATATATATATATATATATAAAATAGATAGATAGTTGGGGTTTTTTTTAAAGATTTTAAATATGGCTTAATATCTGTTGACATTATAGCTCTGAATGCAGTTATTTAAAGAAAATCAAAGCTCCCATGAGCAACCTGTTTTTCCATGTTATGTCACATACTAACACCTAACCTAAAACAGACCATGTGTTTTTTTTATTTTCCAAAATAACTTTCTTCAGAAATTAAAACAGGGAGTTGCTTGGTTGAAAAATAGTTTTGCAGGCTAGATTTAAACCAAATGTTCAGAGAGCAGAGTGCTGTCAGCTTTAGACTTCATGTTTGGTAGATTCATACACCAGGATTGCTTTATTTACACTTCACTGAACTTTGAAAGGTCTTTCCTAGAGACTCTTACCTGTTATTGAAGATTTAAGTTGTTTTGTGGTAGAACGTTAATTAGTTTGACTTAATTCATACTTGAGTTGAAGTTGTTTAGTCAAGAAAAAGTCTTAATCTCTCTTGGTTTCCAGCTAAAGGTAGGATAAGAAAAAACTTAATTTATCCTGAGGGGAATTGCTGTGCAGCAGTTGCGATACAAAGTTAGAGGAATGCAGATGCAAAGCATGCAATAAGTAATGTACAGCAAATGTAAAACACAATAGGCCTATGTAGCAATTTAAAACTAAATATAAACTAGACAACAGGTTCAGAATATAAATTAGGAAATGTAAAAAAACAGTTAGAAAATATAAAACTAGCTGACAGTAAGCTGCAAAATATAACAAAAATAGGTTGGTATGGTTCAAACAGTAAGGTGCTAATAGATGCAAACAATATATGCATAAATGACACAAATGAGGATTTGCAGCTTTTTTTTTTTTTAAATTTATGTGATAGTAAACTGAATATTTAGAGTTTTGAAAGGCTGGTCGGACAAAAAAAAAGTGAGCTTTAGCAAAGTGTGATTTGCATGTTTCATCATTAACTTACAGTTAAAGAAACCTTTAATTGCTAATGAAAGTAATCATTAGGTGCAGTCCTTATTGATACTGCAAGTTGTGATCTGCAGGCTGTTATGCTACTGTAAAAATACCTTGTGTTGCCAGCACCCACAGGAAACTCATTTACAAATGCCACCACCCACTCACGTGCTATACCTGACTTTTACCTACTGTCTGTGTTTGTCCTGGTGTGTGTCCTGATAAATGGGTGTGTGACTGAACGCTTGTCTGTTTGATAAAGTTGAAGACTGCAGTGTTTGCTGTGTGCGGACCCTTTCCCTTCGTCTTTGGCTACCAATGGCTCAGTCTTAGAAAAGGACATTAACACTAACTTTAGAAAAAGTGGAACATGAATCTGTTTGACAGGAAGGTGTTTGGGAACTGTTAGTGGGTTAATTGTACAAGGGATAAAAGTTTTGAAGGCTGAGTCAGTCACCCGGCATTTCTTGTTTTCAGTACAGTAAATGATAGAAGCTCACTAGTACTTTTTTTCATTAAATATAATTGAACACACAAATTCAGCTAATAACTATTTTTTCCCTAACAAGGTAATAAGCTGAATAATGTAGGTAAAAGAAAAGTACAGAGTTTATTGGAGGGATCTTCTAAGTACTGCATTAGTACTGGTTTGCACTCAATGTCTCCATAAAAGAGCATCATCTGCAATATGAAGCATGAGAAGTGCTTTCCATCACAATTCTGAAGACCAATGTAGTAAAAAGGTTCTTCAAGTACAATCCTTTTAGCAATGTACTTTTATATTTTTGATCATATTGTATTTGAATGGAAGAGATGTAACATACTATCAGCAATAGAGCAGTGAATAAAAGCAGTAGACAAAAAACAATAAAGGTTTAAGGACTACCAATTAAAGTGTAAAAATAGAAGACTTCCAGACAGAACCATTAAAACCACACATATAATGTCACTCTGAGGTTTTTTTTGGATGCAAATGAGTATACATTAACAGACATACACACAGCGCACCCACAACCTATGCACTTAAAAAAAAGTTATACATACTTGCATATTACGCATGCACGCATGCACACATGCACACATACATACATACATGCATGCATACATACATACATCCCAGTGATGGCAGTGCTGTGTTGGCAGCAGGAAGCAGTACAGTTTATCTGGCCTGATTCTAGGACATCATTCAACCTGAGTCTCAGCCAAATCAGAAGTGCCCCAACTTATTTCTTTGGGTATGCTGAGTTTGGGGCGATGCTGGGGTGGGTTATTTTTGCTGTGTTGGACACATACATACAAACATAAATATCTGCAGTGCAGAACGTGAGGTGATAACCAATTATGTAAGTGGTACTAACATTAACATCATTGCTTTAACCCTTATAAATGGAGCAGTATAATAACACTGGAAGATGTCTGTGATAATTAGTAAAAGAAACTGATTTTAGCCTGAACGATCTGAATGATTACAAGGTTGTTAAAATTAGATTATCCCTACAACTCATCCCTATTCATGCTTATAATTTAGCACTTCAGGAAAGAAATTCAGGCATATATTTAGTTGTACTTTTAAGTTTATCCATCCATCCATCCATTTTTTACCGCTTATCCAGGGTCGGGTCGCGGGGGCAGCAGCATAAGCAGGGAAGCCCAGACTTCCAAGTTTATATTATATCATATTCTTTTTCCTGGATGATTCAGTCATTTGTGACCAAACCATCCCTGACATAACTGCTCCATCTACTAAACCATGTCTAAAAAAGAAAAAAAGATACAAAAGATAAGATTTCAAAAGAGATTGCATTAATCACTCATCAAGGCTTAAAGCTTTTCCATTACTATTTTTCTCCGTAGTTGAACTGTGTTTTTAGACATCCAATTCATTCTGTTTTATTGGTTTCTAGCTGTCTTTGTGCAGTTTGTTGTTTTTATTTTTGCTGTCCTTGATGTAGGGTTTTGTTCCATTTTTTTAAAAGACACCATTATGTGATTTTGCTGATTATGCTTTTAAAGCACAACACTGTTTTCAGAATGTATTTTACAAAATGAACACAGTTTGGGAATTAATGTCCCCTATTCCCAAAAAACAAGTCATTTTTTTCATAACAATAATAAACAATGGAGAAAAATGTAATCTATTACTTCCCTACTACCATACATAACTCAAGATGCCATTAAACACATTACACATGCCAGTGCTCAGTCATTCATCTGCTTTAAAAAGGTTTTAAACATACCAACCTTGTTATATTGTAGTTACAGAGATAACATTCAAACTTTAATAAAACACTGTCCTCGAGAAAGCTGTTGCCAAGCAACTCTCAGGTATTTCGTAAACCAACATTTTTTGTCATATTCCTGTCAGGCTTCCCCTTGAACTAAACTCCTGATCTTTGTTGCAGGATGATTTGTCAAGATGTCTGCTTTACGGCTGGTGGAGCCTTGAAAAGCCCTTTAAACTATTAGGTTATCTATCCTCTGTTTTTTAACTCTCAATACATTAGAAGACCAAAACTCATGATGAATTTATCCCGTTGAAATGTATGCCACACCACTGAGCCGGGTGACATGTTCCTTTATTAAAATAAGCACTACTGATTAAGTCAATACAACATCATCTTGGTGCTGGAAATAGTCAATGATATTAACCTGTGACTGATAATAGTCCCTTAGAATGCACTATTTATTCCTTCATGAGTGGCATTTGCTAAAAACTAGAGTTCCCAGCTGATTTCCCATTTAAATTAATCTAAATATGCTCACCTTGGGTCACTTCCGGCTCCCAAAATCCAAGATGGCGACGACCAAAATTCCTATCTCATGGCTTAAAAACAGAAATCTACAAACTAATGGGTGACTATGTCCATTATTTTACACAGTCTATGAGTACAACACACATTGAGGAAGCATGACTTTCTCTGCAGGACACCATTACTCCACCACATCTTTACACGGCAAATAGTCCTTTCAGCTATTTTAATGTTCTAAATGTTGTATACAGAATTTTGGGAGACACTACAGATAATCATCAGCTCAAGTGACAAGTTTTTCTATCATAAGCACTTTATTTTGGAATGCAGTGTCTGGCTTGTGTTTCCTTCATTTTTTATCCTTGTCATTCCTCTTCATTATATAATTCCATCTGTACGGACTCATAATATCTCCTTTGACATGTCCAATGTGAATAACAATTTTCCTTCCATAACTGTCACTACTAATGAGGACATATTAAAAAAATCGATGAAATGGGCTTCACACTCAATGCTTAAGAACATATAACTTTAAAAGTAGAGCAATTCATTGCAGGTTTACAATGGGCCAGAAAAACAAGTGTTCCTCTCAACAGTTGTCAGGGATTAACTATATCCAGATTTTCTAGTCTCATGTCAACCAAATGTTTATTTAAGACTTCCTTAGTATTAAGTTGCCTAAAGAAATGTTCATGTTTGTTCATACATGACAAATACAGGCACAGAAAGTGACAGGAATAAAGAGGTGACACACTGTCACAAGACGTTTTGCATTAGTTGTAGTAGTCCCCCTGAGAAAAATACCTTTGGGGATTCATTTTGTTGCAACCAGCTGTAACTCATTGGCATATAAACCACTATTTGCACACAGGGCATATATTTAAACATTCACCATTTTTATAAAAAAATACACTTGCTTGTCCCTTTATTACCTCTGTACAATATGATGCAATACAATATATCCGGGGGGCTCTTTCCTCGGGCCTACACACTTGGCATATGAAAGAGGTTTAATTTCTGCAACCTCATTGCTAGATGCCACCAAATCTTGAAAACTTTTCAAAATATTGAAAAAAATTGCTGTTACATTAGTGGAGTTCATGATAAATACATTTACAACTTTATAATCTTGTTAATATTTCAACACTGATCTATTTAATAACCTTATTATGGGTAATGTAATTATACATTTGAGCTCCTGAATACATTAATTGAATAAAATGTAACATACTTGCAGTTTTTTCCAGGGAAAGGCAGTGCAAGCTTGCTAATCAATCACTCACACTCTTATCAAACAAAGCATGACAGCTGCTCCAAGAGGAACACAAGATTATCTGGGTGTTATACTAAGAGGCATTACATTGGTACCTCCACCTCCAGACCGACTAAGAGCATGGACCTGCTTACATAACAGGAGGATCCTGCGTCTAAAGAGTTAAAGACCACTCACCATGGTAGTCTGTGAATGAAGCTGTTTGTCACGTGTTCTTTTCCCTCTCAGTGATTTCACAAATCAATGAATTAAGTGGTGTCTTGAAGTGTCTATATGTAATATGTTTCAGGTCTCAGGTGTGTGTGCCAGCTTTGCGCCAACCACACCTGTGAGACGACGGCAGACGGTGCCTGCTGGAACTCTGTGATGCTGATTGACGGGAAGGAGGAGACAGTCAAGTCCTGCCTGTCACCCTCTGAAATGAAGGGCCAGGTCTTCTGCTACAGCTCCCGAAATGTCTCCAAGAGGAACTGCTGCTTCACTGACTTCTGCAACAATGAGACTCTGCACCTGCACCCAGGTACAGCCGATATGATGCTGTCAAAATGATGCAAATTTGTCCCTATCTCCTGTAGTCTTTAATTAATTTCTTTTTTTTCAAATCGAAGATAAATATTTTAGGAAATAAATTAATAGAGGACAGATGGATTCATGCCCTCAGACAGTTGCTCAGACAATGTCACATTGCTCAGTATTTACAGTATTCACTCGACAGCAGCACCGCTCCAATCAGAGTGGGATTTCCCACTCATTCTGGCCCCGGCTAGACGAGGTGGATGCTGATCCTACTAGATCCTGTGACATAACAAATCTGGCAGAGGCAAAGGGACGGCAGTTACTGATCCTCCCCCTCCCTCCACTGATTTATAAATAAATACTCAGGCAAGCATGTTGTCCTACTGAAAGTTAAAAGCCTCTCGTGGGTGTGCTGGGTGGAACTTGGCTTTAAAGCAGAGGGGGATTACATACACCTGTGGATAGACTATTGGAAAACACCAGGAGATCAGAGTAACACTGAACATTGGTTGTGTTACACTGATGCAACACATAAATTCATTTTTTTCTTTTTGATTGTAATATTCACTTTAAGTTCATGGCAATTTGAATGCTGTATAGGGCTGTGTAAAATGGATCATTCATAAAGAATGTAAATCAGATTTATTAAAGCTGCATTAATCAGTTTTATTTGGCCAGTTTGGGACAGAACTTCATACTGTGCTGAAAAACAAACACATTTGACATATTATGTCAAAGTTTGCATGGTTAATCTGTAAATGCAATACTTACTCTTTTTGTAGCTACAGTATGTTTTTGGTCTCCACTAACTCCCGTGTAAATCTCTTTTAGCTGCTAAATGGTCCGAGACATTCGCCAGTTAGTCCTTAACTTTGTCCACCTGCCGTTAAACCAACTAAATCAGAAAAGTTAATGGCCATACAATCTAAACAACGAGCAAACATTTACTCAGTATACACAGTCGTTTGACTCATTGTTCGTATGAAAATATTGATTAGTGCAGGTTTAAGAATATAAAAAGGAAGCTTCATTTTAACCAAGTCATAGTTCCCAGTACTGAGTGGATTCTTACTGGCTCACTATGAACCTGAAAAACATTTCTTTAATTTATTTGTGGCTGCATTTATGTTCTCATGATAACTGGCTGACCACTTTCATTGTTGAATGACCCCATTATTTCCTGAATTATTGATTAAAATTTTAAAAGAAATATCAGAAAATGGTGAAAAATGTATACTATCCCACAGCCAAAGTTGAGGTCTTCAGATGTCACATTTTGTTCGACCAGAAGTCCAAAACCCAAAGATATTTAGTTTATCATCATACAGAATGACGAAAAATAGCTAATACGCATATTGTATTAAATGAATTACTTTAATGATTAATTGATTACGAAAGTTGTTGCAGATTTATTGTGTGATGATCAGCTAATTGATTGCCAGTTTCAGCTCTAGTTTGCAGACCAGCTTTTTTCAGAAAGGTCAAATACAAAATTCTAAAACAAACCCAAATTAATTGCACTAAAGGGAAACACTGCTGTTAATTCTGGTGGCCATATTCAAGACAACAACAGCTTCAATTTCCCCCTCATGAATATTTACGTTTTTGACTATTTTTACTCTTGGTGATTGTGTTAAACTTTAGTCTGTACTTTATTTTTTGACACAAATGTATAATAAAAAACTAAGAAAACATTAGAAGATATTGTCTATAAGCAGTCCAAATCAGATGTGGAGGTGATACAGAGGGTTTAAAATGTTAAATGATGCGGACTGTTGATGAGCTGGGTCAGGGCAGCACCCTGAGGCTGTTGATGGTGCCGACTCTTATTAGGACACCAGAATCAATCTGCTCCACTGCTCTGCTAGATATCATCATGTAAGCTCATCCAATGTGGTATTTATGTTCTGTACACAAAGACTTATCATTTGTTTTTGCACCTGCTGTCACTTCTATACATTACAAGTAGTGGAAGTGTAGAATGTATCTAAAGGTGTAAGGTAAAGTTAGAGGTAGTGGTTTGTGGTTATGTATAGCTGTATCTAAACTTGAGTATAATGTCCTTTGAAGGGTAACCAAGGTATTTTCTAACTATTTCCCATGTTTTTGTGTCTAAGTGACTAATAGGAACATTACGTTTTTTAAGTCGTCCAGTATTCAGCCAGACCACCACGGCCAGCAGCGGCAAAACCAGCTGCAGTGTAACCACTCAGGGCACATTCACACAAAGTATGCCCACTCAAAGTGCTTTGTTTGCCACTGACAGGCTAAAATTGTTATCATATATATATATATATATATGATGTCATTAAGGAAATGATCCAAACAGAGATAGACCTTTTTGTTAAAGAGGTTATATCATTTTTGTTTAACCAGAAACAGCTGATATTGCTATTGCTAAACCCATCAGACAGTAATTTAACCATGTATAGCATATTTTCCACATCTAACTAGGTTAGTTAAATGGTTTATTTCAACCAAACCAGATATGGCAATTATTGGAAAAGTGGAAAGATGAACCAAGACAGTTATTTTGGGTCTATTAATTTTGAATCAAGTCTGTTTTGATATAAGAAAGTGATTTAAAAAAAAAAAAATAGAGTCTGGCGGCTTTGGCGATCGCTGTTTGTGGCTAAAAAAAAAGAATCTTACTATTAACCCAAAAGATTTATCTCTGTAGCGACCCTTTCTATATATTGTCAAACACTGGTAATGATAATCTGAGCCCCTCAGTGGCAAAAACAAGCACTTTTAGTGGACACGTTAATGTTACATTGCAGCCAGTTCTGTTGCAGGCCGCTGCGCCCATCTCGCTCAATTCAAAAACTGTTGTTCACATTAGTCACTTAGACACAAAAACATGGAGAAATATGGTTCATGTTTAAAAATACCAAAGTTACCCTTTAACAGCTTTTCAAGCATTTGTTGTGTCAAAAAACAGTTTAAAAGTGGAAACAACTGCTGAGATTACTTCCTTGACCTATGTAGTCTCCTCAGAGTCAACAAACTGCAACAGTTGCAGTTTGTAGAAGGTCTTTTGCCACTGGGCCAGAGGAGAGAAAACTCTTGTTTTGCACCCTTCATTTGGACACATGGTTAGATATGTATTTAGGTAAAAGGCGAAGGATCTCTTAGGAAACTGTGTTTTAGTTCGCGACGTGTTGCTTCGCACATTGGGTCATTTGCAGATGTTGCATGTTTGAGGCACTCCTGGGGAGGACATTTCACGCTTTGGGGATTTGAGAGGATGGAAAGCCTGGAGGTTCAGAGCCTGATTAAATTTGGGTTTCTCAAGTTGGCTTTGTTTATGTAAACTTATTTATGAGGCTTCAGCTGTCATCCAAAGTTACTTTTAGGTCAAAACCCTTTGTATTTCTCCAGACCTACTGTATAATATGATTCTATATTCTGGGGAAATACAAATAATTTGTATGCTTCAATGCTATTCCAGTGTTCACTGTCAACGTGTCTTTAAATCTCTTATTATCACAGCGCCCACCATCTTTGCTATTTTTGTTTGTGTCCAGGTTTTCTCTGTCTATCCACAGACAGAAAGAAGGTCAGAGATAGAAAATCCAGGTTAGGTTGTTTCCCCAAACCCACAGTTTATTCCCAGAGTGCACCTGTTGTTGATCGGTTACTTTTTAAATTAAGAAACAAAACCATTTAGATTTTTACTTTTTCTTGGCACTAAAATTTTTTGTCTCTGTTTTTGTTACTTTTGATTGATAAGTACTTTTGATT
The DNA here is from genome assembly GCF_026936395.1 of Plectropomus leopardus. Lineage (NCBI taxonomy): Eukaryota > Metazoa > Chordata > Actinopteri > Perciformes > Serranidae > Plectropomus > Plectropomus leopardus. Next base: position 18,055,641 of record NC_142185.1, on the reverse strand, counting down.
GGTAGGTGCACTAATGAAATTTCTGGTGCTCTGGAAAAATGAATTTTTTGGCAGACAAAGCTTCACATCTGCCAAATGTAAAATTTCCATCTCTCTGAATTTTAAGACTGTCGACAGGGTGATGGTTTAATTTTGCTGAGCTTGTGTTAAGGTGAGGAAAATGTTTCGTTGGAATAAGGTACCTCAGCATCTTTCAGCAGTAGTTATGCATCACTGGCAGGCCCGCCCACAGAAATGGTTGCGGTGTATGGGTGCTCCCAAAAATCTGCTTTATGCTGCGTTTACATGGAAATCAGGCATTTTAGTGCACGAGAGCAGGATAGTAACATTATTTGAGGCTGGCAGAGTAACCAGCAAAGGTAATGGTAGATGGCATTGGCATTCAAAGTTAAAATATTTAAAATTTTTGCCATCACCCACATTATCATTTACAACCAAATGTTATGTAGCTCCTTCACAAAAGAGAAAACATGGGCAATTTGGAAAAGCAGTGGACATTACTAGAAAAATTACTTCAAATAATGAATACAAAATCATCCTTTTTTCTATATTTTATTTCATTTTTGGTAAACAATACATCATCAACATAGCATCATATCGTCGTGTGTTACGTTTTACCAGTCAACCTTTCCAACGGACAGTTTGTTTGTTTTCTTACCATGCCATCCGAACCTTGCTGTCTGTTTGTCTGCCCGATTCATGTAAACAAAGCATTACTCATTTTAACCCATGCTTTCCCTCTCTTTTTGCAGTGGTTGAATACTAAAAAGAAATTACTCACACCATTTTCAGGAGAGAAGTTTTTTTTGTAGAATGAAACAGTAGCCTCTGTGGGCCACCCTTAGCAGCTGGGTCACAGAAAGCTTTCCCTTTTTTCTCCCTGACTCTTATCCCGGATAAAATATTCTGTACTCCGTTGTACACAACTCAGAATAATCTATAATGACCACCAGAGGGTGCAACAATCATGGGAGGCTCCATGGCGTATATAATGGCAATTTTCCTCTCATTCTACTGATTCTTTGTCTTAAGAGTTCAGTTTCAGAAACAGTAATGGCCTAACATAATCGTGTGTGTGTTTGTGTTATCAGAGAGGCCTTTGGAGGAGCCCAGCTGGGGCAGGCTGCAGCTTGCTGTGGTGATCCTGGTGCCCTCCTGCCTGTTGTGTGTGGGGATCCTGCTGGGTGTGTTTGTTGTGCAGGGCCACCGCTGTACCTACAGCAGAGCACACAAGCAGGACCCAGAGGAGCCTCTGGATAACCAGATGTTAATGTCTCCCGACAAATGTCTCAAAGATCTCATCTATGACATGAGCACGTCGGGCTCTGGGTCAGGTAAGAGAGACGCCAGCAGCCGGCTTAACTGATGTAATGACTCACTAAACTTAACAAGGCGTAAAATGGAATAGTTTACATTTCGGCTGATGGTCTTGCTGGTATCTTGCAGGTCTGCCACTGCTGGTGCAGCGGACAATAGCTCGGACTATTGTCCTGCAGGAGACCATTGGGAAAGGTCGATTTGGGGAGGTGTGGCGGGGAAAGTGGCGAGGAGAGGATGTGGCGGTGAAGATCTTCTCCTCCAGGGATGAGAGGTCGTGGTTTCGTGAAGCAGAGATTTATCAGACAATTATGCTCAGACATGAGAACATCTTGGGCTTCATTGCTGCTGACAACAAAGGTATCAGATTCAGATACACAAACCAAAATTTAATGAAGTTCATCTCACACAATGTGGCTCTATATTCACCCTGCTCTGCAGATAATGGCTCGTGGACTCAGCTCTGGTTGGTGTCAGAGTACCATGAGCACGGCTCCTTGTATGACTACCTGAACAGGTACACAGTCTCCTTGGAAGGCATGATTGTCCTCGCTCTGTCCATCGCCAGTGGGCTGGCACATCTCCACATGGAAATCATTGGAACACAAGGTAAGGCTGAACTAAGTGAAAGAAGAGGCTGAATTTTTTTTCTCATGTTGGCGGATTTAAACTCTTCTGGCACTTGTGTGTGCAGTAAACCCACCATATACTGTCATAATCCAGATTTCATCAGTAACAATCAGCCTGCAATTTCCTCAAAAGTGTTTGACAATTGATATGTTAGACTGTAGGGTCTGCTCCTAAAGATGACCAGGGGTCCAAGCGATGACACTTGCTGCTGGAGCCCCATTGTTTAAGCTCAGATTACTCTCTCTGTCTGTTCTTCATCTTTGTCTTTGTCTTTGTCTCTATTTTTCTTCTTTTTTCTGCAAGACAAAAACTCAGCAAAATTGGCAGGCTGGTTGCAAATTCCACCAACTACTGAGAAAAAAAAAGACATTCAATAACCTCACGGTGATGATCAACTTTACATTTAAGCGATTATCTCAAAAATGGCTTGTCAAAATTCTTTCACCATTTTAATCTCTCAGTTCATCCGCACCTTTGCTTTAAGGGTCTCATGCTTGGAATATTAACATTTTACTACTTTTTCTCAGTTTTCTGTAAATCCTACCTTCCCAAACCAGTCTCAGATCATTGGGCCTATCATTCTAAAAATTTGGCAGTATCATCTATTTTCATCGCTGATATAAAGTTATCAAAGACATTTTAACATAGTAATGTGTTTTTAAGTCATGTATTTTAAAACACTTGTCTTGGGATATTCTGTCACTTGAGAGCCCCACAAGAACAAAAAAATGTATGTCTCATAATTGGCTACAGGGATTTGCTGGAAACTTGGTTTGCATTATCTAGAACCATGAATCAGTCAATGGACATAACTTTATAATGATTTTGCTATGATACTATGGCTCTTTAATGCTTTTATAGACGGTATAAATTCTATGGCTTTATTGCTATTTCGGATGCCATACTATACCACGACCCTTTTTTCCTCAATATTTTTGGATGACAAACTATATTATGACGTTTTAATGCTATTTTGGACAAAATTTTGTATTATCAATTTTTCATGCTGTTAGGGACAACGTACGATACTGAGACTTATACTGACACATACTATACATAGTACATACTATACTATGACTCTTATGCTATATCTAATAACATACTATGCAATGACTTTGTTTTTGCTATTTTCAAAAACATATACTGTGAGTTTTTTATGCTACTTTGGATGACATACTATACTTTGACTTTTTCATGCTATTTTTGAGGACATACTATACTATGGCTTTTTTATGCTATTTTGGAGGAAATAGTATTTTATGATTTTTTGTGCTCTTGAAAACAAGATACTAAACTGTGGCTTTTTTATGCTATTTTCGACAACATACTACACTATAATTTTTGTGGTGTTTTGGACAACATACTACTCTGATGTTTTTGTCAAATTTTGGACGAAATGCTATACTATGACTGTCTTGTAATATTTTGTACAACACTTTTTTGTCATATTTTGGACGGCGTGCTGTAGTATTTATTTTTTTGTCATATGTCAGATCACATTCTGTACTATGACTTTTTTTGTCATATTTTGGATGACATACTATACTATTACTTTTTTGTCATATTTCGGACGACATAATGTACTACAACTTTTTTGTCAATTTTGGATGACATACTATACTATTACTTTTTCTAAAATTTTCTTTTTATCAAATTTTCTATGACGTTACCATTACTGTTTTGTCATATTTTGGACGACACAGTACACTATAACTTTTTTGTCATATTTTGGACAACATGCTATACTAATCCTTTTTTCAATCATCTTCAATTTTGGAGGACAAACTATACTTTTAATTTATTTTATCATATTTTGGCTACATTCTGTACTAGGTCTTTTTTATATTTTGGATTACATACTATAGCAAGACTGTTTTGTCATTTTTGGATGACATACTATATTGTGACTTTTTTGTCATATTTTGGACTACATACTATATTGTGACTTTTTTGTCATATTTTGGACTACATACTATACAATCACTTTTTTTTGTCATATTTTGGCTGACAAACTATAGTGTGACTTTTTTGTCATATTTTGGACGACATACTATACCACTGTTTCTGAAAGTAGTACCTGTAGTGCCTGTATTACTACCCCTTGTAGTAGGTACGTAAGAGGGTAAGAGGGTAAGAGGTTTATAAAATTATTTTAAAAAATAGCAGAAAAAAAAATATTATGAAATTTTCAGTAAAAATATAGATCTAAGCTCATAAACGGAATTTAATACTCAATGTTCATTTTCAAAATCCTTAAAAAAATCCTGACTCTCCCCAAACCAGGATCGTTTGATGCAACCTGTCAAATGTCATCACTTGTCAATCAGTCGCTTGCTGCCTGCATGTTATAGCTTGTAGAGACACCTCATAATGTAGCATATCAGAAAAAAAGGCCAAAAACATCATAAAATAGCGATTCGAAAAAATGTCTGAAAACAACATAGTGTAGTTTAGCGAAAAATCTAAAAATTGACATGTCCAAAACGTGGCTGAAAACCGCATATTATAGCTTGTGGAGACACCTCATAATATAGCATGTCAAAACATGGCCCAACATCACAATATAGCATGACGAAAACGATGTACAGCAGGCTGAAAATGACATAGTATAGTCTGTGGAGAAACTGCAGATTTTGACATGTTGAAAAAATGTCTGAAAACGAACTATTATGGCTTGCAGAAACACTTCACAGTATGCCTTGTTGAAAAAAAGGCCAAAAACTTCATAATATAGCATGTTGAAAAATATTCTTAAAATGACATAGTGTAGTATGGTGAAAAATCTGAAACTTTGATGTTTAAAAAATGGCTAAAAAACCGCATATCAAAGCTTGTAGAGACATTTCAAAGTGTAAAATGTCAAACAAAAGGCCAAAAACGTCAGACTATAGCATGTAAAGAAAAACGACATAGTATGGTATGGCGAAAAATGTCAAATTTTGACATGTTTTAAAAAATGGCTGAAAACCACATATTATAGCTTGCTGAGACATGTCATACTATAGCATGTCGATAAAAGGACCAATAAAGGCAAAAACCTTCATAAAATGGCATTTTGAGAAAATGGCATGTTGAGATTATGGCCCAAACCACATAGTATAGTATTGCAAAAAATCTCAAATTTTGACATGTCCAAAACATGGCTGAAAAAAGCGTATAATAGGTTATAGAGCCATGGTATAATAAAAGGGCCAAAAACATCTGAATAAAGCATGTTGAAAAAACGGCGGAAAACTGCTTATTATAGCTTCAAGAGACGTGCTTTAGCATAGCATGTTGAAAAAAAGGCAAAAAAAGGTCAAAAAGTCAAAATATAGCATGTGGTAAAAATGGCCAAAAACCGCATAGTAAAAATTTCAAATTTTGACATGTCTAAAAAATGGCTAAAAACCACTTATCATAGCTTGTTGAGAAACACCATATCATAGCATGTTGAAGAAAGGGCCAAACAAGTCCCAAAAAAACAAAAAAATGGCGAAAAAATGCATAGTATAGTATTGTGAAAAATCTCAGATTTTGACATGTCCACTAAATGGCTGAAAACCACATATTATAGATTGTTGAGATGCAACATAGCATGGCATATTGAAAAAAGGGCAAAAAAAGCCCCAAAAGTCATAATATAGCATGTTTAAAAAAATGGCCAACAACCACATGCTATAGTATGGTTAAAAATCTCAAATTTTGACATGTAAAAATGGCTGAAAACCACTTATTAAACGTTATAGGGATGCGCCATAGTGTTGCATGTTGACAAAAGAGCCCAAAAACGGCCAAGAAAGTCAAATTATAGCACATTGAAAAATTGGCCAAAAAACACATGGTATAGTATGGTGAAAAATCTCAAATTTTGACATGTTGTTAAAATAGCAGAAAATCACTTGTTACAGCTCATAAAGATGCACCATAGCATAACAAAAAAGCAAGGCTATAGTATGGCAAAAATGTCAAAATTTGACACGTCTCAAAATTAGCTAAAAACACCTCAAAACAGCAATAAATAGCATGCTGAGACACGCCATAGCATTAAAACGTGCAAAAAATATCCAAAAACCATATTTTGGCATGTCGAAAAACGACCAAAAAAGCAAGGCTATAGTATGGCAAAATGTCAAATTTTGACATGTCATAAAAATAGCAGAAAACACCTCAAAACAGTTCATAAAGATGAGACACGCCATAGCATGTTAAAAGGGCCTAAAAATATCCAAAAACCATATTTTGGCATGTCGAAAAACGACCAAAAAGCATAGGCTATAGTATGGCAAAATGTCAAAATTTGACATGTCTCAAAATTAGCTAAAACACCTCAAAACACCATAAATAGCGTGCTGAGACACGCCATAGCATTAAAAGTGCAAATACATATCAAAAACCATATTTTGGCACATCAAAAAAACGACCAAAAAAGCAAGGCTATAGTATGGCAAAATGTCAAAATTTGACACGTCTCAAAATAAGCTAAAAACACCTCAAAACAACAATAAATAGCATGCTGAGACACGCCATAGCATTAAAACGTGCAAAAAATATCTAAAAAACATATTTTGGCATGTCGAAAAAATGACCAAAAAAGCAAGGCTATAGTATGGCAAAATGTCAAAATTTGACGTCTCAAAATTAGCTAAAACACCTCAAAACAGCAATAAATAGCATGCTGAGACACGCCATAGCATTAAAATGTGCAATACATATCCAAAAACCATATTTTGGCATGTCGAAAAACGACCAAAAAAGCAAGGCTATACTATGGCAAAAATGTCAAAATCTGACACGTCTCAAAATTAGTTAGAAACACCTCAAAACAGCAATAAATAGCATGCTGAGACACGCCATAGCATTAAAACATGCAAAAAATTTCCAAAAACCATATTTTGGCATGTCGAAAAAGCGACCAAAAAGCAAGGCTATAGTATGGCAAAAATGTCAAAATTTGACACGTCTCAAAATTAGCTAAAAACACCTCAAAACAGCAATAAATAGCATGCTGAGACACGCCATAGCATTAAAACGTGCAAAAAATATCCAAAAAACCATATTTTGGCATGTCGAAAAAACGACCAAAAAAGCAAGGCTATAGTATGGCAAAACTGGCAAAATTTGACATGTCTCAAAATTAGCTAAAAACACCTCAAAACAGCAATAAATAGCATGCTGAGACACGCCATAGCATTAAAACATGCAATACATATCCAAAAAAACATATTTTGGCATGTCAAAAACGACCAAAAAAGCAAGGCTATAGTATGGCAAAAATGTCAAAATTTGACATGTCTCAAAATTATCTTAAAACACCTCAAAACAGCAATAAATAGCATGCTGAGACAGGCCATAACATTAAAACGTGCAAAAATATCCAAAAACCATATTTTGGCATGTCAAAAATGACCAAAAAAGCAAGGCTATAGTATGGCAAAAATGTCAAAATTTGACATGTCTCAAAATTAGCTAAACACACCTCAAAACAGCAATAAATAGCATGCTGAGACAGGCTATAGCATTAAAACATGCAAAAATATCCAAAAAACCATATTTTGGCACATCAAAAAATGACCAAAAAAGCAAGGCTATAGTATGGCAAAATGTCAAAATTTGACACGTCTCAAAATTAGCTAAAAACAACTCAAAACAGCAATAAATAGCATGCTGAGACACGCCATAGCATTAAAACGTGCAATACATATCCAAAAAACCATATTTTGGCACATCAAAAAAAAAACGACCAAAAAAGCAAGGCTATAGTATGGCAAAAATGTCAAAATTTGACACGTCTCAAAATTAGCTAAAAACACCTCAAAACAGCAATAAATAGCATGCTGAGACACACCATAGCATTAAAACGTGCAAAAAATATCCAAAAAACCATATTTTGGCATGTCGGAAAAACGACCAAAAAAGCAAGGCTATACTATGGCAAAAATGTCAAAATCTGACACGTCTCAAAATTAGTTAGAAACACCTCAAAACAGCAATAAATAGCATGCTGAGACACGCCATAGCATTAAAACATGCAAAAAATTTCTAAAAAAACATATTTTGGCATGTCGAAAAAACGACCAAAAAAGCAAGGCTATAGTATGGCAAAAATGTCAAAATTTGACACGTCTCAAAATTAGCTAAAAACACCTCAAAACAGCAATAAATAGCATGCTGAGACACGCCATAGCATTAAAACGTGCAAAAAATATCCAAAAAAACATATTTTGGCATGTCGAAAAAACGACCAAAAAAGCAAGGCTATAGTATGGCAAAAATGTCAAAATTTGACATGTCTCAAAATTAGCTAAAAACACCTCAAAACAGCAATAAATAGCATGCTGAGACACGCCATAGCATTAAAACATGCAATACATATCCAAAAAAACATATTTTGGCATGTTGAAAAAACGACCAAAAGAGCAAGGCTATAGTATGGCAAAAATGTCAAAATTTGACATGTCTCAAAATTATCTTAAAATACCTCAAAACACCATAAAAGAGCGTGCTGAGACACGCCATAGCATTAAAACGTGCAAAAAATATCCAAAAAACCATATTTTGGCATTCCGAAAAAATGACCAAAAAAGCAAGGCTATAATATGGCAAAAATGTCAAAGTTTCACGTCTTAAAATTAGCTAAACACACCTCAAAACAGCAATAAATAGCATGCTGAGACACGCCATAGCATTAAAACATGCAACGAATATCCAAAAAACCATATTTTGGCACATCAAAAAAATGACCAAAAAAGCAAGGCTATAGTATGGCAAAAATGTCAAAATTTGACACGTCTCAAAATTAGCTAAAAACACCTCAAAACACCATAAAAGAGCGTGCTGAGACACGCCATAGCATTAAAATGTGCAATACATATCCAAAAAACCATATTTTGGCACATAAAAAAAAAACGACCAAAAAAGCAAGGCTATACTATGGCAAAATGTCAAAATTTGACATGTCTCAAAATTAGCTTAAAACACGTCAAAACACCATAAAAGAGCGTGCTGAGACACACCATAGCATTAAAACGTGCAAAAAATATCCAAAAAACCATATTTTGGCATGTCGGAAAAACGACCAAAAAAGCAAGGCTATAGTATGGCAAAAATGTCAAAATTTGACACGTCCCAAAATTATCTTAAAACACCTCAAAACACCATAAAAGAGCGTGCTGAGACACGCCATAGCATTAAAACGTGCAAAAAATATCCAAAAAGCCATATTTTGGCACATCAAAAAAACAACCAAAAAAGCAAGGCTATAGTATGGCAAAAATGTCAAAATTTGACATGTCTCAAAATTAGCTAAAAACACTTCAAAACAGCAATAAATAGCATGCTGAGACACACCATAGCATTAAAACGTGCAAAAAATATCCAAAAAAACATATTTTGGCATGTCGAAAAAACGACCAAAAAAGCAAGGCTATAGTATGGCAAAAATGTCAAAATTTGACATGTCTCAAAATTAGCTAAAAACACCTCAAAACAGAAATAAATAGCATGCTGAGACAAGCCATAGCATTAAAACATGCAAAAAATATAAAAAAAAACATATTTTGGCACATCAAAAAAACGACTAAAAAAGCAAAAATGTCAAAATTTGACACGTCTCAAAATTAGCTAAAAACACCTCAAAACAGCAATAAATAGCATGCTGAGACACACCATAGCATTAAAACATGCAAAAAATATCCAAAAAAACATATTTTGGCATGTTGAAAAAACGACCAAAAAAGCAAGGCTATAGTATGGCAAAAATGTCAAAATTTGACATGTCTCAAAATTAGCTAAAAACACCTCAAAACAGAAATAAATAGCATGCTGAGACACACCATAGCATTAAAACGTGCAAAAAATATCCAAAAAACCATATTTTGGCATGTCGAAAAAACGACCAAAAAAGCAAGGCTATAGTATGGCAAAAATGTCAAAATTTGACACGTCTCAAAATTAGCTAAAAACACCTCAAAACAGCAATAAATAGCATGCTGAGACACGCCATAGCATTAAAACGTGCAAAAAATATCCAAAAAACCATATTTTGGCATTCCGAAAAAACGACCAAAAAAGCAAGGCTATAATATGGCAAAAATGTCAAAGTTTCACGTCTTAAAATTAGCTAAACACACCTCAAAACAGCAATAAATAGCATGCTGAGACACGCCATAGCATTAAAACGTGCAATACATATCCAAAAAACCATATTTTGGCACATAAAAAAAAAAACGACCAAAAAAGCAAGGCTATAGTATGGCAAAAATGTAAAAATCTGACACGTTTCAAAATTAGTTAGAAACACCTCAAAACAGCAATAAATAGCATGCTGAGACACACCATAGCATTAAAACGTGCAAAAAATATCCAAAAAAACATATTTTGGCATGTCGAAAAAACGACCAAAAAAGCAAGGCTATAGTATGGCAAAAATGTCAAAATTTGACACGTCTCAAAATTAGCTAAAAACACCTCAAAACAGAAATAAATAGCATGCTGAGACACACCATAGCATTAAAACGTGCAATACATATCCAAAAAACCATATTTTGGCACATAAAAAAAAAACGACCAAAAAAGCAAGGCTATACTATGGCAAAAATGTCAAAATCTGACACGTCTCAAAATTAGTTAGAAACACCTCAAAACAGCAATAAATAGCATGCTGAGACACACCATAGCATTAAAACGAAAATATCCAAAAACATATTTTGGCATGTCGAAAAAACGACCAAAAAAGCAAGGCTATAGTATGGCAAAAATGTCAAAATTTGACACATCTCAAAATTAGCTAAAAACACCTCAAAACAGCAATAAATGGCATGCTGAGACACGCCATAGCATTAAAACGTGCAATACATATCCAAAAAACCATATTTTGGCATGTCGAAAAAACGACCAAAAAAGCAAGGCTATAGTATGGCAAAAATGTCAAAATTTGACATGTCTCAAAATTAGCTAAAAACACCTCAAAACAGCAATAAATAGCATGCTGAGACACGCCATAGCATTAAAACGTGCAAAAAATATCCAAAAAACCATATTTTGGCATGTCGAAAAAATGATCAAAAAAGCAAGGCTATAGTATGGCAAAAATGTCAAAATTTGACACGTCTCAAAATTAGCTAAAAACACCTCAAAACAGCAATAAATAGCATGCTGAGACACGCCATAGCATTAAAACATGCAAAAAATATCCAAAAAACCATATTTTGGCATGTCGAAAAAACGACCAAAAAAGCAAGGCTATAGTATGGCAAAAATGTCAAAATTTGACACGTCTCAAAATTAGCTAAAAACACCTCAAAACAGCAATAAATAGCATGCTGAGACACGCCATAGCATTAAAACGTGCAAAAAATATCCAAAAAACCATATTTTGGCATGTCGAAAAAACGACCAAAAAAGCAAGGCTATAGTATGGCAAAAATGGCAAAGTTTGACATGTCTCAAAATTAGCTAAAAACACATCAAAACACCATAAAGAGCGTGCTGAGACACGCCATAGCATTAAAACGATGCAAAAATATCCAAAAAACATATTTTGGCATTCCGAAAAAACGACCAAAAAAGCAAGGCTATAATATGGCAAAAATGTCAAAGTTTCACGTCTTAAAATTATCTAAACACACCTCAAAACAGCAATAAATAGCATGCTGAGACACGCCATAGCATTAAAACGTGCAATACATATCCAAAAAACCATATTTTGGCACATAAAAAAAAAACGACCAAAAAAGCAAGGCTATAGTATGGCAAAAATGTCAAAATTTGACACGTCTCAAAATTAGTTAGAAACACCTCAAAACAGCAATAAATAGCATGCTGAGACACACCATAGCATTAAAACGTGCAAAAAATATCCAAAAAACCATATTTTGGCATGTCGAAAAAACGACCAAAAAAGCAAGGCTATAGTATGGCAAAAATGTCAAAATTTGACATGTCTCAAAATTAGCTAAAAACACCTCAAAACACCATAAAAGAGCGTGCTGAGACACGCCATAGCATTAAAACGTGCAAAAAATATCCAAAAAACCATATTTTGGCATGTCGAAAAAACGACCAAAAAAGCAAGGCTATAGTATGGCAAAAATGTCAAAATTTGACATGTCTCAAAATTAGCTAAAAACACCTCAAAAAAGAAAAAATTGCATGCTGAGACACGCCATAGCATTAAAACGTGCAAAAAATATCCAAAAAACCATGTTTTGGCATGTCGAAAAAACGACCAAAAAAGCAAGGCTATAGTATGGCAAAAATGTCAAAATTTGACACGTCTCAAAATTAGCTAAAAACACCTCAAAACAGCAATAAATAGCATGCTGAGACACGCCATAGCATTAAAACGTGCAAAAAATATCCAAAAAAACATATTTTGGCATGTCGAAAAAACGACCAAAAAAGCAAGGCTATAGTAAGGCAAAAATGTCAAAATCTGACACGTCTCAAAATTAGTTAGAAACACCTCAAAACAGCAATAAATAGCATGCTGAGACACGCCATAGCATTAAAACGTGCAAAAAATATTAAAAAAAAACATATTTTGGCATGTCGAAAAAACGACCAAAAAAGCAAGGCTATAGTATGGCAAAAATGTCAAAATTTTCACGTCCCAAAATTATCTTAAAACATCTCAAAACACCATAAAAGAGCGTGCTGAGACACGCCATAGCATTAAAACGTGCAAAAAATATCCAAAAAACCATATTTTGGCATGTCGAAAAAATGATCAAAAAAGCAAGGCTATAGTATGGCAAAAATGTCAAAATTTGACACGTCTCAAAATTAGCTAAAAACACCTCAAAACAGCAATAAATAGCATGCTGAGACACGCCATAGCATTAAAAGCGTGCAAAAATATTTAAAAAACATATTTTGGCATGTCGAAAAAACGACCAAAAAAGCAAGGCTATAGTATGGCAAAAATGTCAAAATTTGACACGTCTCAAAATTAGCTAAAAACACCTCAAAACACCATAAAAGAGCGTGCTGAGACACACCATAGCATTAAAACGTGCAAAAAATATCCAAAAAACCATATTTTGGCATGTTGAAAAAACGACCAAAAAAGCAAGGCTATAGTATGGCAAAAATGTCAAAATTTGACATGTCTCAAAATTAGCTAAAAACACCTCAAAACAGCAATAAATAGCATGCTGAGACACACCATAGCATTAAAACGTGCAAAAAATATCCAAAAAACCATATTTTGGCATGTCGGAAAAACGACCAAAAAAGCAAGGCTATAGTATGGCAAAAATGTCAAAATTTTCACGTCCCAAAATTATCTTAAAACACCTCAAAACACCATAAAAGAGCGTGCTGAGACACGCCATAGCATTAAAACGTGCAAAAAATATCCAAAAAACCATATTTTGGCATGTCGAAAAAATGATCAAAAAAGCAAGGCTATAGTATGGCAAAATGTCAAAATTTGACATGTCTCAAAATTAGCTAAAAACACCTCAAAACAGCAATAAATAGCATGCTGAGACACGCCATAGCATTAAAACGTGCAAAAAATATCCAAAAAAACATATTTTGGCATGTCGAAAAAATGACCAAAAAAGCAAGGCAAGGCATGGCAAAAATGTCAAAATTTGACATCTCCCAAAATTAGCTAAAAACACCTTAAAACAGCAATACATAGCATGCTGAGACACGCCATAGCATTAAAACGTGCAAAAATATTTAAAAAAACATATTTTGGCATGTCGAAAAAAGCGACCAAAAAAGCAAGGCTATAGTATGGCAAAATGTCAAAATTTGACACGTCTCAAAATTAGCTAAAAACACCTCAAAACAGCAATAAATAGCATGCTGAGACACGCCATAGCATTAAAACGTGCAAAAAATATCCAAAAAAACATATTTTGGCACATCAAAAAAACGACCAAAAAAGCAAGGCTATAGTATGGCAAAAATGTCAAAATTTGACACGTCTCAAAATTAGTTAGAAACACCTCAAAACAGCAATAAATAGCATGCTGAGACACACCATAGCATTAAAACGTGCAAAAATATCCAAAAAACCATATTTTGGCATGTCTAAAAAACGACCAAAAAGCAAGGCTATAGTATGGCAAAATGTCAAAATTTGACATGTCTCAAAATTAGCTAAAACACCTCAAAACACCATAAAAGAGCGTGCTGAGACACGCCATAGCATTAAACGTGCAAAAATATCCAAAAAACCATATTTTGGCATGTCGAAAAAACGACCAAAAAAGCAAGGCTATAGTATGGCAAAATGTCAAAATTTGACATGTCTCAAAATTAGCTAAAACACCTCAAAACAGCAATAAATAGCATGCTGAGACACGCCATAGCATTAAAACGTGCAAAAAATATCCAAAAAACCATATTTTGGCATGTCTAAAAACGACCAAAAAGCAAGGCTATAGTATGGCAAAATGTCAAAATTTGACATGTCTCAAAATTAGCTAAAACACCTCAAAACAGCAATAAATAGCATGCTGAGACACGCCATAGCATTAAAGCGTGCAAAAATATCCAAAAAAACCATATTTTGGCATGTCGAAAAAACGACCAAAAAAGCAAGGCTATAGTATGGCAAAAATGTCAAAATCTGACACGTCTCAAAATTAGTTAGAAACACCTCAAAACAGCAATAAATAGCATGCTGAGACACGCCATAGCATTAAAACGTGCAAAAAATATTTAAAAAAAACATATTTTGGCATGTCGAAAAAACGACCAAAAAAGCAAGGCTATAGTATGGCAAAAATGTCAAAATTTTCACGTCCCAAAATTATCTTAAAACATCTCAAAACACCATAAAAGAGCGTGCTGAGACACGCCATAGCATTAAAACGTGCAAAAAATATCCAAAAAACCATATTTTGGCATGTCGAAAAAATGATCAAAAAGCAAGGCTATAGTATGGCAAAATGTCAAAATTTGACACGTCTCAAAATTAGCTAAAAACACCTCAAAACAGCAATAAATAGCATGCTGAGACACGCCATAGCATTAAAACGTGCAAAAAATATTTAAAAAAAACATATTTTGGCATGTCGAAAAAACGACCAAAAAGCAAGGCTATAGTATGGCAAAATGTCAAAATTTGACACGTCTCAAAATTAGCTAAAACACCTCAAAACACCATAAATAGCGTGCTGAGACACACCATAGCATTAAAGCGTGCAAAAATATCCAAAAACCATATTTTGGCATGTTGAAAACGACCAAAAAGCAAGGCTATAGTATGGCAAAATGTCAAAATTTGACATGTCTCAAAATTAGCTAAAACACCTCAAAACAGCAATAAATAGCATGCTGAGACACGCCATAGCATTAAAACGTGCAAAAATATCCAAAAACCATATTTTGGCATGTCAAAAACGACCAAAAAGCAAGGCTATAGTATGGCAAAAATGTCAAAATTTTCACGTCTCAAAATTATCTTAAAACACCTCAAAACACCATAAATAGCGTGCTGAGACACGCCATAGCATTAAAACGTGCAAAAATATCCAAAAAACCATATTTTGGCATGTCTAAAATGATCAAAAAAGCAAGGCTATAGTATGGCAAAATGTCAAAATTTGACACGTCTCAAAATTAGCTAAAAACACCTCAAAACAGCAATAAATAGCATGCTGAGACACGCCATAGCATTAAAACGTGCAAAAATATCCAAAAAACATATTTTGGCATGTCAAAAAATGACCAAAAAGCAAGGCTATAGTATGGCAAAATGTCAAAATTTGACATCTCCCAAAATTAGCTAAAAACACCTCAAAACAGCAATAAATAGCATGCTGAGACACGCCATAGCATTAAAACGTGCAAAAAATATCCAAAAAAACCATATTTTGGCATGTCGAAAAAACGACCAAAAAAGCAAGGCTATAGTATGGCAAAAATGTCAAAATTTGACACGTCTCAAAATTAGCTAAAAACACCTCAAAACAGCAATAAATAGCATGCTGAGACACGCCATAGCATTAAAACGTGCAAAAATATCCAAAAAACATATTTTGGCATGTCGAAAAAACGACCAAAAAAGCAAGGCTATAGTATGGCAAAAATGTCAAAAATTTGACGGCTCAAAATTAGCTAAAAAAACCTCAAAACAGCAATAAATAGCATGCTGAGACACGCCATAGCATTAAAACGTGCAAAAATATCCAAAAACCATATTTTGGCACATCAAAAAACAACCAAAAAAGCAAGGCTATAGTATGGCAAAAATGTCAAAATTTGACATGTCTCAAAATTACCCCAAAACACCTCAAAACAGCAATAAATACCATGCTGAGACACGCCATAGCATTGAAACGTGCAAAAAATATCCAAAAAAACATATTTTCGCATGTTGAAAAAATGACCAAAAAAGCAAGGCTATAGTATGGCAAAAATGTCAAAATTTGACACGTCTCAAAATTAGCTAAAAACACCTCAAAACAGCAATAAATAGCATGCTGAGACACGCCATAGCATTAAAACGTGCAAAAAATATCCAAAAAACCATAATTTGGCACATCAAAAAAACGACCAAAAAAGCAAGGCTATAGTATGGCAAAAATGTCAAAATTTGACATGTCTCAAAATTAGCTAAAAACACCTCAAAACAGCAATAAATAGCATGCTGAGACACGCCATAGCATTAAAACATGCAAAAAATATCCAAAAAAACATATTTTGGCATGTCGAAAAAACGACCAAAAAAGCAAGGCTATAGTATGGCAAAAATGTCAAAATTTGACATGTCTCAAAATTAGCTAAAAACACCTCAAAACAGCAATAAATAGCATGCTGAGACACGCCATAGCATTAAAACGTGCAAAAATATTTAAAAAAACATATTTTGGCATGTCAAAAAACGACCAAAAAGCAAGGCTATAGTATGGCAAAAATGTCAAAATTTGACATGTCTCAAAATTAGCTAAAACACCTCAAAACAGCAATAAATAGCATGCTGAGACACGCCATAGCATTAAAACGTGCAAAAAATTTCCAAAAAAAACATATTTTGGCATGTCGAAAAAACGACCAAAAAAGCAAGGCTATAGTATGGCAAAAATGTCAAAATTTGACATGTCTCAAAATTAGCTAAAAACACCTCAAAACAGCAATAAATAGCATGCTGAGACACGCCATAGCATTAAAACGTGCAAAAAATATCCAAAAAACATATTTTGGCATGTCAAAAAACGACCAAAAAGCAAGGCTATAGTATGGCAAAATGTCAAAATTTGACATGTCTCAAAATTACCCCAAAACACCTCAAAACAGCAATAAATACCATGCTGAGACACGCCATAGCATTAAAACGTGCAAAAAATATCCAAAAAAACATATTTTGGCATGTCGAAAAAACGACCAAAAAAGCAAGGCTATAGTATGGCAAAAATGTCAAAATTTGACATGTCTCAAAATTAGCTAAAAACACCTCAAAACAGCAATAAATAGCATGCTGAGACACGCCATAGCATTAAAACGTGCAAAAATATCCAAAAAACATATTTTGGCATGTCGAAAAAATAACCAAAAAGCAAGGCTATAGTATGGCAAAAATGTCAAAATTTGACACGTCTCAAAATTAGCTAAAACACCTCAAAACAGCAATAAATAGCATGCTGAGACACGCCATAGCATTAAAACGTGCAAAAATATCCAAAAAACCATATTTTGGCATGTCTAAAAACGACCAAAAAAGCAAGGCTATAGTATGGCAAAACTGGCAAAATTTGACATGTCTCAAAATTAGCTAAAAACACCTCAAAACAGCAATAAATAGCATGCTGAGACACGCCATAGCATTAAAACGTGCAAAAAATATCCAAAAAACATATTTTGGCATGTCAAAAAAGCGACCAAAAAAGCAAGGCTATAGTATGGCAAAATGTCAAAATTTGACACGTCTCAAAATTAGCTAAAACACCTCAAAACAGCAATAAATAGCATGCTGAGACACGCCATAGCATTAAAACGTGCAAAATATCCAAAAACCATATTTTGGCATGTCGAAAAAACGACCAAAAAGCAAGGCTATAGTATGGCAAAATGTCAAAATTTGACATGTCTCAAAATTAGCTAAAACACCTCAAAACAGCAATAAATAGCATGCTGAGACACGCCATAGCATTAAAACGCAATAAATATCCAAAAAACCATATTTTGGCATGTCAAAAAAACGACCAAAAAAGCAAGGCTATAGTATGGCAAAATGTCAAAATTTGACATGTCTCAAAATTAGCTAAAAACACCTCAAAACAGCAATAAATAGCATGCTGAGACACGCCATAGCATTAAAACGCAAAAAATATCCAAAATAACATATTTTGGCATGTCGAAAAAACGACCAAAAAAGCAAGGCTATAGTATGGCAAAATGTCAAAATTTGACGTCTCAAAATTAGCTAAAACACCTCAAAACAGCAATAAATAGCATGCTGAGACACGCCATAGCATTAAAACGTGCAAAAAATATCCAAAAAACCATATTTTGGCATGTCAAAAAATGACCAAAAAGCAATGCTATAGTATGGCAAAAATGTCAAAATTTGACACGTCTCAAAATTAGCTAAAAACACCTCAAAACAGCAATAAATAGCATGCTGAGACACGCCATAGCATTAAAACGTGCAATACATATCCAAAAAACCATATTTTGGCACATCAAAAAACAACCAAAAAAGCAAGGCTATAGTATGGCAAAATGTCAAAATTTGACATGTCTCAAAATTAGCTAAAACACCTCAAAACAGCAATAAATAGCATGCTGAGACACGCCATAGCATTAAAACGTGCAAAAATATCCAAAAAACATATTTTGGCATGTTGAAAAATGACCAAAAAAGCAAGGCTATAGTATGGCAAAATGTCAAAATTTCACATGTCTCAAAATTAGCTAAAAACACCTCAGAACAGAAATAAATAGCATGCTGAGACACGCCATAGCATTAAAACGTGCAAAAAATATCCAAAAAAACCATATTTTGGCATGTCAATAAAACGACCGAAAAAGCAAGGCTATAGTATGGCAAAATGTCAAAATTTGACATGTCTCAAAATTAGCTAAAAACACCTCAAAACAGCAATAAATAGCATGCTGAGACACGCCATAGCATTAAAACGCAAAAAATATCCAAAAACCATATTTTGGCATGTCTAAAAATGACCAAAAAAGCAAGGCTATAGTATGGCAAAAATGTCAAAATTTGACATGTCTCAAAATTAGCTGAAAACACCTCAAAACAACATAAAATAGCGTGCTGAGACACGCCATAGCATTAGAACGTGTAAAAATTGCCCCAAAAAACATATTTTGGCATGTCAAAAAATGACCAAAAAAGCAAGGCTATAGTATGGCAAAAATGTCAAAATTTGACACGTCTCAAGATTAGCTAAAAACACCTCAAAACAGCAATAAATAGCATGCTGAGACACGCCATAGCATTAAAACGTGCAAAAAATATCCAAAAAAACATATTTTGGCATGTCTAAAAAACGACCAAAAAAGCAAGGCTATAGTATGGCAAAAATGTCAAAATTTGACACGTCTCAAAATTAGCTAAAAACACCTCAAAACAGCAATAAATAGCATGCTGAGACACGCCATAGCATTAAAACGTGCAAAAAATATCCAAAAAAACATATTTTGGCATGTCTAAAAAATGACCAAAAAGCAGGTCTATAGTATGGCAAAAATGTCAAAATTTGACATGTCTCAAAATTACCCCAAAACACCTCAAAACAGCAATAAATAGCATGCTGAGACACGCCATAGCATTAAAACGTGCAAAAAATATCCAAAAAAACATATTTTGGCATGTTGAAAAAACGACCAAAAAAGCAAGGCTATAGTATGGCAAAAATGGCAAAATTTGACATGTCTCAAAATTAGCTAAAAACACCTCAAAACAGCAATAAATAGCATGCTGAGACACGCCATAGCATTAAAACGTGCAAAAATATCCAAAAAACATATTTTGGCATGTTGAAAAAAAGAACAAAAATGAAAGGCTATAGTATGGCAAAAATGTCAAAATTTGACATGTCTCAAAATTAGCTAAAAACACCTCAAAACAGCAATAAATAGCATGCTGAGACACGCCATAGCATTAAAACGTGCAAAAAATATCCAAAAAAAACATATTTTGGCATGTCAATAAAACGACCAAAAAAGCAAGGCTATAGTATGGCAAAAATGTCAAAATTTGACACGTCTCAAAATTAGCTAAAAACACCTCAAAACAGCAATAAATAGCATGCTGAGACACGCCATAGCATTAAACGTGCAAAAATATACAAAAAAACCATATTTTGGCATGTCTAAAAAACGACCAAAAAAGCAAGGCTATAGTATGGCAAAAATGTCAAAATTTGACATGTCTCAAAATTAGCTAAAAACACCTCAAAACAGCAATAAATAGCATGCTGAGACACGCCATAGCATTAAACGTGCAAAAAATATCCAAAAAACATATTTTGGCATGTTGAAAAAACGACCAAAAAAGCAAGGCTATAGTATGGCAAAAATGTCAAAATTTGACATGTCTCAAAATAAACCAAAAACACCTCAAAACAGCAATAAGTAGAAAGCTGAGACACGCCCTAGCAATAAAACGTGCAAAAATATCCAAAAAACATATTTTGGCATGTCTAAAAATGACCAAAAAAGCAAGGCTATAGTATGGCAAAAATGTCAAAATTTGACATGTCTCAAAATTAGCTAAAAACACCTCAAAACAGCAATAAATAGCATGCTGAGACACGCCATAGCATTAAAACGTGCAAAAATATCCAAAAACATATTTTGGCATGTCGAAAATGACCAAAAAAGCAAGGCTATAGCATGGCAAAAATGGCAAAATTTGACATGTCTCAAAATTAGCTAAAAACACCTCAAAACAGCAATAAATAGCATGCTGAGACACGCCATAGCATTAAAACGTGCAAAAAATATCCAAAAAACCATATTTTGGCACATCAAAAAAACGACCAAAAAAGCAAGGCTATAGTATGGCAAAAATGTCAAAATTTGACATGTCTCAAAAATAGCTAAAAAAACCTAAAAACAGCAATAAAAAGCATGCTGAGACACGCCATAGCATTAAAACGTGCAAAAAATATCCAAAAAAACATATTTTGGCATGTCTAAAAAATGACCAAAAAAGCAAGGCTATAGTATGGCAAAAATGTCAAAATTTGATATGTCTAAAAATTAGCTAAAAACAACTCAAAACAGCAATAAATAGCATGCTGAGACACGCCCTAGCAATAAAACGTGCAAAAAATATCCAAACAAACCATATTTTTGCATGTCGAAAAAACGACCAAAAAAGCAAGGCTATAGTATGGCAAAAATGTCAAAATTTGACATGTCTCAAAATTAGCTAAAAACACCTCAAAACAGCAATAAAGAGCATGCTGAGACACGCCATAGCATTAAAACGTGCAAAAATATCCAAAAACATATTTTGGCATGTCTAAAAAACGACCAAAAAAGCAAGGCTATAGTATGGCAAAAATGTCAAAATTTGACATGTCTCAAAATTAGCTAAAAACACCTCAAAACAGCAATAAATAGCATGCTGAGACACGCCATAGCATTAAAACGTGCAAAAAATATCCAAAAAACCATATTTTGGCATGTCAAAAAACGACCAAAAAAGCAAGGCTATAGTATGGCAAAAATGTCAAAATTTGACACGTCTCAAAATTAGCCAAAACACCTCAAAACAGCAATAAATAGCATGCTGAGACACGCCATAGCATTAAAACGTGCAAAAAATATCCAAAAAAAACATATTTTGGCATGTCTAAAAAAACGACCAAAAAGCAAGGCTATAGTATGGCAAAATGTCAAAATTTGATATGTCTCAAAATTAGCTAAAAACACATCAAAACAGCAATAAATAGCATGCTGAGACACGCCATAGCATTAAAACGTGCAAAAAATATCCAAAAAAAACATATTTTGGCATGTCAATAAAACGACCAAAAAAGCAAGGCTATAGTATGGCAAAAATGTCAAAATTTGATATGTCTCAAAATTAGCTAAAAACACCTCAAAACAGCAATAAATAGCATGCTGAGACACGCCATAGCATTAAAACGTGCAAAAAATATCCAAAAAAACCATATTTTGGCATGTCTAAAAAATGACCAAAAAAGCAAGGCTATAGTATGGCAAAAATGTCAAAATTTGACACGTCTCAAAATTAGCTAAAACACCTCAAAACAGCAATAAATAGCATGCTGAGACACGCCATAGCATTAAAACGTGCAAAAATATCCCAAAAAACATATTTTGGCATGTCGAAAAAATGACCAAAAAAGCAAGGCTATAGTATGGCAAAAATGTCAAAATTTGACATGTCTCAAAATTAGCTAAAAACACCTCAAAACAGCAATAAATGGCATGCTGAGACACGCCATAGCATTAAAAGCGTAAAAATATCCCAAAAAACATATTTTGGCACATCAAAAAAACGACCGAAAAAGCAAGGCTATAGTATGCCAAAAATGTCAAAATTTGACATGTCTCAAAATTAGCTAAAAACACCTCAAAACACCATAAAAGAGCGTGCTGAGACACGCCATAGCATTAAAAGCGATGCAAAAAATATCCAAAAACCATATTTTGGCATGTCGAAAAAACGACCAAAAAAGCAAGGCTATAGTATGGCAAAAATGTCAAAATTTGACATGTCTCAAAATTAGCTAAAACACCTCAAAACAGCAATAAATAGCATGCTGAGACACGCCACAGCATTAAAACGCAAAAATATCCAAAAAACATATTTTGGCATGTCTAAAAATGACCAAAAAGCAAGGCTATAGTATGGCAAAATGTCAAAATTTGACATGTCTCAAAATTAGCTAAAACACCTCAAAACAGCAATAAATAGCATGCTGAGACACGCCATAGCATTAAAACGTGCAAAAATATCCAAAAAACATATTTTGGCATGTCTAAAAAACGACCAAAAAAGCAAGGCTATAGTATGGCAAAATGTCAAAATTTGACATGTCTCAAAATTAGCTAAAACAACTCAAAACAGCAATAAATAGCATGCTGAGACACGCCATAGCATTAAAACGTGCAAAAAATATCCCAAAAAACATATTTTGGCACATCAAAAAAACGACCGAAAAAGCAAGGCTATAGTATGGCAAAAATGTCAAAATTTGACACGTCTCAAAATTAGCTAAAAACACCTCAAAACACCATAAAAGAGCGTGCTGAGACACGCCATAGCATTAAAACGTGCAAAAAATATCCAAAAAACCATATTTTGGCATGTCTAAAAAACGACCAAAAAGCAAGGCTATAGTATGGCAAAAATGTCAAAATTTGATATGTCTCAAAATTAGCTAAAACACATCAAGACAGCAATAAATAGCATGCTGAGACACGCCATAGCATTAAAACGTGCAAAAAATATCCAAAAAAAACATATTTTGGCATGTCAATAAAACAACCAAAAAAGCAAGGCTATAGTATGGCAAAAATGTCAAAATTTGACACGTCTCAAAATTAGCTAAAAACACCTCAAAACAGCAATAAATAGCATGCTGAGACACGCCATAGCATTAAAAAGTGCAAAAATATCCAAAAAACATATTTTGGCATGTCGAAAAATGACCAAAAAAGCAAGGCTATAGTATGGCAAAAATGTCAAAATTTAACATGTCTCAAAATTAGCTAAAAACACCTCAAAACAGCAATAAATAGCATGCTGAGACACGCCATAGCATTAAAACGTGCAAAAAATATCCCAAAAAACATATTTTGGCATGTCGAAAAAATGACCAAAAAAGCAAGGCTATAGTATGGCAAAAATGTCAAAATTTGACATGTCTCAAAATTAGCTAAAAACACCTCAAAACAGCAATAAATAGCATGCTGAGACACGCCATAGCATTAAAGCGTGCAAAAAATATCCAAAAACATATTTTGGCATGTCGAAAAAACGACCAAAAAAGCAAGGCTATAGTATGGCAAAAATGTCAAAATTTGACATGTCTCAAAATTAGCTAAAAACACCTCAAAACACCATAAAAGAGCGTGCTGAGACACGCCATAGCATTAAAACGTGCAAAAAATATCCAAAAAAACATATTTTGGCATGTCGAAAAAACGACCAAAAAAGCAAGGCTATAGTATACCAAAAATGTCAAAATTTGACATGTCTCAAAATTAGCTAAAACACCTCAAAACACCATAAAGAGCGTGCTGAGACAGGCTATAACATTAAAACGTGCAAAAAATTGCCCCAAAAACCATATTTTGGTATGTCGAAAAAACGACCAAAAAAGCAAGGCTATAGTATGGCAAAAATGTCAAAATTTGACACGTCTCAAAATTAGCTAAAAACACCTCAAAACAGCAATAAATAGCATGCTGAGACACGCCATAGCATTAAAACGTGCAAAAATATCCAAAAACATATTTTGGCATGTCTAAAAAACGACCGAAAAAGCAAGGTTATAGTATGGCAAAAATGTCAAAATTTGATATGTCTCAAAATTAGCTGAAAACACATCAAAACAGCAATAAATAGCATGCTGAGACACGCCATAGCATTAAAACGTGCAAAAAATATCCAAAAAAAACATATTTTGGCATGTCAATAAAACGACCAAAAAAGCAAGGCTATAGTATGGCAAAAATGTCAAAATTTGACACGTCTCAAAATTAGCTAAAAACACCTCAAAACAGCAATAAATAGCATGCTGAGACACGCCATAGCATTAAAACGTGCAAAAATATCCAAAAAACATATTTTGGCATGTCTAAAAATGACCAAAAAGCAAGGCTATAGTATGGCAAAAATGTCAAAATTTGATATGTCTCAAAATTAGCTAAAACACCTCAAAACAGCAATAAATAGCATGCTGAGACACGCCATAGCATTAAAAGCGTGCAAAAAATATCCCAAAAACATATTTTGGCATGTCAAAAATGACCAAAAAAGCAAGGCTATAGTATGGCAAAATGTCAAAATTTGACATGTCTCAAAATTAGCTAAAAACACCTCAAAACAGCAATAAATAGCATGCTGAGACACGCCATAGCATTAAAACGTGCAAAAATATCCCAAAAAACATATTTTGGCACATCAAAAACGACCAAAAAGCAAGGCTATAGTATGCCAAAAATGTCAAAATTTGACATGTCTCAAAATTAGCTAAAAACACCTCAAAACACCATAAAAGAGCGTGCTGAGACACGCCATAGCATTAAAACGTGCAAAAAATATCCAAAAAAACATATTTTGGCATGTCGAAAAAACGACCAAAAAAGCAAGGCTATAGTATGGCAAAAATGTCAAAATTTGACACGTCTCAAAATTAGCTAACAACACCTCAAAACAGCAATAAATAGCATGCTGAGACACGCCACAGCATTAAAACGCAAAAATATCCAAAAACCATATTTTGGCATGTCTAAAAACGACCAAAAAAGCAAGGCTATAGTATGGCAAAAATGTCAAAATTTGACATGTCTCAAAATTAGCTAAAAACACCTCAAAACAGCAATAAATAGTATGCTGAGTCACGCCATAGCTTTAAAACGTGCAAAAATATCCAAAAAACATATTTTGGCATGTCTAAAAAACGACCAAAAAAGCAAGGCTATAGTATGGCAAAATGTCAAAATTTGATATGTCTCAAAATTAGCTAAAAACACCTCAAAACAGCAATAAATAGCATGCTGAGACACGCCATAGCATTAAAACGTGCAAAAAATATCCAAACAAACATATTTTGGCACATCAAAAAAACGACCGAAAAAGCAAGGCTATAGTATGGCAAAAATGTCAAAATTTGACACGTCTCAAAATTAGCTAAAAACACCTCAAAACACCATAAAAGAGCGTGCTGAGACACGCCATAGCATTAAAACGCAAAAAATATCCAAAAAACATATTTTGGCATGTCTAAAAACGACCAAAAAAGCAAGGCTATAGTATGGCAAAAATGTCAAAATTTGATATGTCTCAAAATTAGCTAAAACACATCAAGACAGCAATAAATAGCATGCTGAGACACGCCATAGCATTAAAACGTGCAAAAATTGCCCCCAAAACCATATTTTGGCACATCAAAAAAACGACCAAAAAAGCAAGGCTATAGTATGGCAAAAATGGCAAAGTTTGACATGTCTCAAAATTAGCTAAAAACACATCAAAACAGCAATAAATAGCATGCTGAGACACGCCATAGCATTAAAACGTGCAAAAAATATCCAAAAAAACATATTTTGGCATGTCTAAAAAATGACCAAAAAAGCAAGGCTATAGTATGGCAAAAATGTCAAAATTTGATATGTCTCAAAATTAGCTAAAAACACCTCAAAACAGCAATAAATAGCATGCTGAGACACGCCATAGCATTAAAACGTGCAAAAAATATCCCAAAAAACATATTTTGGCATGTCGAAAAAATGACCAAAAAAGCAAGGCTATAGTATGGCAAAAATGTCAAAATTTGACATGTCTCAAAATTAGCTAAAAACACCTCAAAACAGCAATAAATGGCATGCTGAGACACGCCATAGCATTAAAACGTGCAAAAATATCCAAAAACATATTTTGGCACATCAAAAAAACGACCGAAAAAGCAAGGCTATAGTATGCCAAAAATGTCAAAATTTGACATGTCTCAAAATTAGCTTAAAACACGTCAAAACACCATAAAAGAGCGTGCTGAGACAGGCTATAGCATTAAAACGTGCAAAAATTGCCCCCAAAACCATATTTTGGCACATCAAAAAAACGACCAAAAAAGCAAGGCTATAGTATGGCAAAAATGTCAAAATTTGACACGTCTCAAAATTAGCTAAAAACACCTCAAAACAGCAATAAATAGCATGCTGAGACACGCCATAGCATTAAAACGTGCAAAAAATATCCAAAAAACCATATTTTGGCATGTCTAAAAAATGACCAAAAAAGCAAGGCTATAGTATGGCAAAAATGTCAAAATTTGACATGTCTCAAAATTAGCTAAAAACACCTCAAAACAGCAATAAATAGCATGCTGAGACACGCCATAGCATTAAAACGTGCAAAAAATATCCAAAAAAACATATTTTGGCATGTCTAAAAAACGACCAAAAAAGCAAGGCTATAGTATGGCAAAAATGTCAAAATTTGACATGTCTCAAAATTAGCTAAAAACACCTCAAAACAGCAATAAATAGCATGCTGAGACACGCCATAGCATTAAAACGTGCAAAAAATATCCAAACAAACATATTTTGGCACATCAAAAAAACGACCGAAAAAGCAAGGCTATAGTATGGCAAAATGTCAAAATTTGACACGTCCCAAAATTAGCTTAAAACACGTCAAAACACCATAAAAGAGCGTGCTGAGACACGCCATAGCATTAAAACGTGCAAAAAATATCCAAAAAAACATATTTTGGCATGTCGAAAAAACGACCAAAAAAGCAAGGCTATAGTATGGCAAAAATGTCAAAATTTGATATGTCTCAAAATTAGCTAAAAACACATCAAAACAGCAATAAATAGCATGCTGAGACACGCCATAGCATTAAAACGTGCAAAAAATATCCAAAAAAAACATATTTTGGCATGTCAATAAAACGACCAAAAAGCAAGGCTATAGTATGGCAAAATGTCAAAATTTGACATGTCTCAAAATTAGCTAAAAACACCTCAAAACAGCAATAAATAGCATGCTGAGACACGCCATAGCATTAAAGCGTGCAAAAATATCCAAAAACATATTTTGGCATGTCGAAAAACGACCAAAAAAGCAAGGCTATAGTATGGCAAAATGTCAAAATTTGACATGTCTCAAAATTAGCTAAAACACCTCAAAACAGCAATAAATAGCATGCTGAGACACGCCATAGCATTAAAACGTGCAAAAATATCCAAACAAACATATTTTGGCACATCAAAAAAACGACCGAAAAAGCAAGGCTATAGTATGGCAAAAATGTCAAAATTTGACACGTCTCAAAATTAGCTAAAAACACCTCAAAACACCATAAAAGAGCGTGCTGAGACACGCCATAGCATTAAAACGTGCAAAAAATATCCAAAAAACCATATTTTGGCATGTCTAAAAAACGACCAAAAAAGCAAGGCTATAGTATGGCAAAAATGTCAAAATTTGATATGTCTCAAAATTAGCTAAAAACACATCAAGACAGCAATAAATAGCATGCTGAGACACGCCATAGCATTAAAACGTGCAAAAATATCCCAAAAACATATTTTGGCACATCAAAAAACGACCAAAAAAGCAAGGCTATAGTATGGCAAAATGTCAAAATTTGATATGTCTCAAAATTAGCTAAAAACACCTCAAAACAGCAATAAATAGCATGCTGAGACACGCCATAGCATTAAAACGTGCAAAAATATCCCAAAAAACATATTTTGGCATGTCGAAAAAAATGACCAAAAAAGCAAGGCTATAGTATGGCAAAAATGTCAAAATTTGACACGTCTCAAAATTAGCTAAAAACACCTCAAAACAGCAATAAATAGCATGCTGAGACACGCCATAGCATTAAAACGTGCAAAAAATATCCCAAAAACAATATTTTGGCATGTCGAAAAATGACCAAAAAAGCAAGGCTATAGTATGGCAAAAATGTCAAAATTTGACATGTCTCAAAATTAGCTAAAACACCTCAAAACAGCAATAAATAGCATGCTGAGACACGCCATAGCATTAAAACGTGCAAAAATATCCCAAAAACATATTTTGGCACATCAAAAAACGACCAAAAAAGCAAGGCTATAGTATGCCAAAATGTCAAAATTTGACATGTCTCAAAATTAGCTAAAACACCTCAAAACACCATAAAGAGCGTGCTGAGACACGCCATAGCATTAAAACGTGCAAAAAATATCCAAAAAACATATTTTGGCATGTCGAAAAAACGACCAAAAAAGCAAGGCTATAGTATGGCAAAATGTCAAAATTTGACACGTCTCAAAATTAGCTAAAAACACCTCAAAACAGCAATAAATAGCATGCTGAGACACGCCACAGCATTAAAACGCAAAAATATCCAAAAAACCATATTTTGGCATGTCTAAAAAATGACCAAAAAAGCAAGGCTATAGTATGGCAAAAATGTCAAAATTTGACATGTCTCAAAATTAGCTAAAAACACCTCAAAACAGCAATAAATAGCATGCTGAGACACGCCATAGCATTAAAACGCAAAAATATCCAAAAACATATTTTGGCATGTCTAAAAAACGACCAAAAAAGCAAGGCTATAGTATGGCAAAATGTCAAAATTTGACATGTCTCAAAATTAGCTAAAACACCTCAAAACAGCAATAAATAGCATGCTGAGACACGCCATAGCATTAAAACGTGCAAAAATATCCAAACAAACATATTTTGGCACATCAAAAACGACCAAAAAAGCAAGGCTATAGTATGGCAAAAATGTCAAAATTTGACACGTCTCAAAATTAGCTAAAACACCTCAAAACACCATAAAGAGCGTGCTGAGACACGCCATAGCATTAAAACGATGCAAAAAATATCCAAAAACCATATTTTGGCATGTCTAAAAAACGACCAAAAAGCAAGGCTATAGTATGGCAAAAATGTCAAAATTTGATATGTCTCAAAATTAGCTAAAACACATCAAAACAGCAATAAATAGCATGCTGAGACACGCCATAGCATTAAAAGCGTGCAAAAATATCCAAAAAAACATATTTTGGCATGTCAATAAAACGACCAAAAAGCAAGGCTATAGTATGGCAAAAATGTCAAAATTTGACACGTCTCAAAATTAGCTAAAACACCTCAAAACAGCAATAAATAGCATGCTGAGACACGCCATAGCATTAAAACGTGCAAAAATATCCAAAAAACATATTTTGGCATGTCTAAAAATGACCAAAAAGCAAGGCTATAGTATGGCAAAATGTCAAAATTTGATATGTCTCAAAATTAGCTAAAAACACCTCAAAACAGCAATAAATAGCATGCTGAGACATGCCATAGCATTAAAACGTGCAAAAATATCCCAAAAACATATTTTGGCATGTCGAAAAATGACCAAAAAAGCAAGGCTATAGTATGGCAAAAATGTCAAAATTTGACATGTCTCAAAATTAGCTAAAAACACCTCAAAACAGCAATAAATAGCATGCTGAGACACGCCATAGCATTAAACGTGCAAAAATATCCAAAAACATATTTTGGCACATCAAAAACGACCAAAAAAGCAAGGCTATAGTATGGCAAAAATGTCAAAATTTGACACGTCCCAAAATTAGCTTAAAACACGTCAAAACACCATAAAAGAGCGTGCTGAGACAGGCTATAGCATTAAAACGTGCAAAAAATATCCAAAAACCATATTTTGGCATGTCAAAAAACGACCAAAAGAGCAAGGCTATAGTATGGCAAAAATGTCAAAATTTGACACGTCTCAAAATTAGCTAAAAACACCTCAAAACAGCAATAAATAGCATGCTGAGACACGCCATAGCATTAAAACGTGCAAAAATATCCAAAAACATATTTTGGCATGTCTAAAAATGACCAAAAAGCAAGGCTATAGTATGGCAAAATGTCAAAATTTGATATGTCTCAAAATTAGCTAAAAACACCTCAAAACAGCAATAAATAGCATGCTGAGACACGCCATAGCATTAAACGTGCAAAAATATCCCAAAAAACATATTTTGGCACATCAAAAACGACCAAAAAGCAAGGCTATAGTATGCCAATTATGTCAAAATTTGACATGTCTCAAAATGAGCTAAAAACACCTCAACACACCATAAAAGAGCATGCTGAGACACGCCATAGCATTAAAACGTGCAAAAAATATCCAAAAAACATATTTTGGCATGTCTAAAAACGACCAAAAAGCAAGGCTATAGTATGGCAAAATGTCAAAATTTGATATGTCTCAAAATTAGCTAAAAACACATCAAAACAGCAATAAATAGCATGCTGAGACACGCCATAGCATTAAAACGCAAAAATATCCAAAAAAAACATATTTTGGCATGTCAATAAAACGACCAAAAAAGCAAGGCTATAGTATGGCAAAAATGTCAAAATTTGACACGTCTCAAAATTAGCTAAAAACACCTCAAAACAGCAATAAATAGCATGCTGAGACACGCCATAGCATTAAAACGTGCAAAAAATATCCAAAAAAACATATTTTGGCATGTCGAAAAAATGACCAAAAAAGCAAGGCTATAGTATGGCAAAAATGTCAAAATTTGATATGTCTCAAAATTAGCTAAAAACACCTCAAAACAGCAATAAATAGCATGCTGAGACACGCCATAGCATTAAAACGTGCAAAAATATCCAAAAAACATATTTTGGCATGTCTAAAAATGACCAAAAAAGCAAGGCTATAGTATGGCAAAATGTCAAAATTTGACATGTCTCAAAATTAGCTAAAAACACCTCAAAACAGCAATAAATAGCATGCTGAGACACGCCATAGCATTAAAACGCAAAAATATCCAAAAAACATATTTTGGCACATCAAAAAACGACCAAAAAAGCAAGGCTATAGTATGGCAAAATGTCAAAATTTGACATGTCTCAAAATTAGCTAAAACACCTCAAAACAGCAATAAATAGCGTGCTGAGACACGCCATAGCATTAAAACGCAAAAAATATCCAAAAAACATATTTTGGCATGTCTAAAAAATTACCAAAAAGCAAGGCTATAGTATGGCAAAATGTCAAAATTTGACACGTCTCAAAATTAGCTAAAAACACCTCAAAACAGCAATAAATAGCATGCTGAGACACGCCATAGCATTAAAACGTGCAAAAAATATCCCAAAAACAATATTTTGGCATGTCGAAAAAACGACCAAAAAAGCAAGGCTATAGTATGGCAAAATGTCAAAATTTGACATGTCTCAAAATTAGCTAAAACACCTCAAAACAGCAATAAATAGCATGCTGAGACACGCCATAGCATTAAAACGTGCAAAAATATCCAAAAACCATATTTTGGCATGTCTAAAAAAAAACGACCAAAAAAGCAAGGCTATAGTATGGCAAAATGTCAAAATTTGACATGTCTCAAAATTAGCTAAAACACCTCAAAACAGCAATAAATAGCATGCTGAGACACGCCATAGCATTAAAACGTGCAAAAAATATCCAAAAACATATTTTGGCATGTCAAAAATGACCAAAAAGCAAGGCTATAGTATGGCAAAATGTCAAAATTTGACATGTCTCAAAATTAGCTAAAACACCTCAAAACAGCAAAAAATAGCATGCTGAGACACGCCATAGCATTAAACGTGCAAAAATATCCAAAAAACATATTTTGGCATGTTGAAAAACGACCAAAAAAGCAAGGCTATAGTATGGCAAAATGGCAAAATTTGATATGTCTCAAAATTAGCTAAAAACACCTCAAAACAGCAATAAATAGCATGCTGAGACACGCCATAGCATTAAAACGTGCAAAAAATATCCAAAAAAACCATATTTTGGCACATCAAAAACGACCAAAAAGCAAGGCTATAGTATGGCAAAATGTCAAAATTTGACATGTCTCAAAATTAGCTAAAAACACCTCAAAACAGCAATAAATAGCATGCTGAGACACGCCATAGCATTAAAACGTGCAAAAAATATCCCAAAAAACATATTTTGGCACATCAAAAAAACGACCGAAAAAGCAAGGCTATAGTATGCCAAAAATGTCAAAATTTGACATGTCTCAAAATTAGCTAAAAACACCTCAAAACAGCAATAAATAGCATGCTGAGACACGCCATAGCATTAAAACATGCAAAAATATCCCAAAACATATTTTGGCATGTTGAAAAAATGACCAAAAAGCAAGGCTATAGTATGGCAAAAATGTCAAAATTTGACATGTCTCAAAATTAGCTAAAAACACCTCAAAACAGCAATAAATAGCATGCTGAGACACGCCATAGCATTAAAACGTGCAAAAAAACCCCAAAAAAACCATATTTTGGCATGTCGAAAAAACGACCAAAAAAGCAAGGCTATAGTATGGCAAAACTGGCAAAATTTGACATGTCTCAAAATTAGCTAAAAACACCTCAAAACAGCAATAAATAGCATGCTGAGACACGCCATAGCATTAAAACGTGCAATACATATCCAAAAACCATATTTTGGCATGTCTAAAAAATGACCAAAAAAGCAAGGCTATAGTATGGCAAAAATGTCAAAATTTGATATGTCTCAAAATTAGCTAAAAACACCTCAAAACAGCAATAAATAGCATGCTGAGACACGACATAGCATTAAAACGTGCAAAAATATCCAAAAAACATATTTTGGCATGTCTAAAAACGACCAAAAAAGCAAGGCTATAGTAAGGCAAAAATGTCAAAATTTGACATCTCCCAAAATTAGCTAAAAACACCTCAAAACAGCAATAAATAGCATGCTGAGACACGCCATAGCATTAAAACGTGCAAAAATATCCAAAAAACATATTTTGGCATGTCAAAAAATAACCAAAAAAGCAAGGCTATAGTATGGCAAAATGTCAAAATTTGACATGTCTCAAAATTAGCTAAAACACATCAAAACAGCAATAAATAGCATGCTGAGACACGCCATAGCATTAAAACGTGCAAAAAATATCCAAAAAACCATATTTTGGCATGTCGAAAAAACGACCAAAAAAGCAAGGCTATAGTATGGCAAAAATGTCAAAATTTGACATGTCTCAAAATTAGCTAAAAACACCTCAAAACAGCAATAAATAGCATGCTGAGACACGCCATAGCATTAAAACGTGCAAAAAATATCCAAAAAAACATATTTTGGCATGTCTAAAAAATGACCAAAAAAGCAAGGCTATAGTATGGCAAAATGTCAAAATTTGATATGTCTCAAAATTAGCTAAAACACCTCAAAACAGCAATAAATAGCATGCTGAGACACGCCATAGCATTAAAACGTGCAAAAAATATCCAAAAAACATATTTTGGCATGTCTAAAAATGACCAAAAAAGCAAGGCTATAGTATGGCAAAAATGTCAAAATTTGACATGTCTCAAAATTAGCTAAAACACCTCAAAACAGCAATAAATAGCATGCTGAGACACGCCATAGCATTAAAACGTGCAATAAATATCCAAAAACCATAATTTGGCACATCAAAAAAACGACCAAAAAAGCAAGGCTATAGTATGGCAAAATGTCAAAATCTGACACGTCTCAAAATTAGCTAAAAACACCTCAAAACAGAAAAAAATAGCATGCTGAGACACGCCATAGCATTAAAACGTGCAAAAAATATCCAAAAAAACATATTTTGGCATGTTGGAAAAACGACCAAAAAAGCAAGGCTATAGTATGGCAAAAATGTCAAAATTTTCACGTCCCAAAATTATTTGAAAACACCTCAAAACACCATAAAAGAGCGTGCTGAGACACGCCATAGCATTAAACGTGCAAAAATATCCAAAAACCATATTTTGGCATGTCTAAAAACGACCAAAAAAGCAAGGCTATAGTATGGCAAAATGTCAAAATTTGACACGTCTCAAAATTAGCTAAAAACACCTCAAAACAGCAATAAATAGCATGCTGAGACACGCCATAGCATTAAAACGTGCAAAAATATCCAAAAAACATATTTTGGCATGTCTAAAAATGACCAAAAAGCAAGGCTATAGTATGGCAAAAATGTCAAAATTTGACATGTCTCAAAATTAGCTAAAACACCTCAAAACAGCAATAAATAGCATGCTGAGACACGCCATAGCATTAAAACACAAAAATATCCAAAAACCATATTTTGGCATGTCTAAAAATGACCAAAAAAGCAAGGCTATAGTATGGCAAAATGTCAAAATTTGACACGTCTCAAAATTAGCTAAAAACACCTCAAAACAGCAATAAATAGCATGCTGAGACACGCCATAGCATTAAAACGTGCAAAAAATATCCAAAAAAACATATTTTGGCATGTCGAAAAAACGACCAAAAAAGCAAGGCTATAGTATGGCAAAATGTCAAAATTTGACATGTCTCAAAATTAGCTAAAACACCTCAAAACAGCAATAAATAGCATGCTGAGACACGCCATAGCATTGAAACGTGCAAAAATATCCAAAAACATATTTTAGCATGTCAAAAATAACCAAAAAAGCAAGGCTATAGTATGGCAAAATGTCAAAATTTGACATGTCTCAAAATTAGCTAAAACACCTCAAAACAGCAATAAATAGCATGCTGAGACACGCCATAGCATTAAAACGTGCAAAAATATCCAAAAAACATATTTTGGCATGTTCAAAAAACGACCAAAAAAGCAAGGCTATAGTATGGCAAAATGTCAAAATTTGATATGTCTCAAAATTAGCTAAAAACACCTCAAAACAGCAATAAATAGCATGCTGAGACACGCCATAGCATTAAAACGTGCAAAAAATATCCAAAAAACATATTTTGGCATGTCTAAAAACGACCAAAAAAGCAAGGCTATAGTATGGCAAAATGTCAAAATTTGACATGTCTCAAAATTAGCTAAAAACACCTCAAAACAGCAATAAATAGCATGCTGAGACACACCATAGCATTAAAACGTGCAAAAAATATCCAAAAAAAACATATTTTGGCATGTCGAAAAAATAACCAAAAAAGCAAGGCTATAGTATGGCAAAAATGGCAAAATTTGACACGTCTCAAAATTAGCTAAAAACACCTCAAAACAGCAATAAATAGCATGCTGAGACACGCCATAGCATTAAAACGTGCAAAAATATCCAAAAAACATATTTTGGCATGTCTAAAAATGACCAAAAAAGCAAGGCTATAGTATGGCAAAATGTCAAAATTTGACATGTCTCAAAATTAGCTAAAACACCTCAAAACAGCAATAAATAGCATGCTGAGACACGCCATAGCATTAAAACGTGCAAAAAATATCCAAAAAACATATTTTGGCATGTCGAAAAAATGACCAAAAAGCAAGGCTATAGTATGGCAAAAATGTCAAAATTTGACATGTCTCAAAATTAGCTAAAACACCTCAAAACAGCAATAAATAGCATGCTGAGACACGCCATAGCATTAAAACGTGCAAAAATATCCAAAAACATATTTTGGCATGTCAAAAACGACCAAAAAAGCAAGGCTATAGTATGGCAAAACTGACAAAATTTGACATGTCTCAAAATTAGCTAAAAACACCTCAAAACAGCAATAAATAGCATGCTGAGACACGCCATAGCATTAAAACGCAAAAATATCCAAAAAACCATAATTTGGCACATCAAAAAAACAACCAAAAAAGCAAGGCTATAGTATGGCAAAAATGTCAAAATTTGACATGTCTCAAAATTACCCCAAAACACCTCAAAACAGCAATAAATACCATGCTGAGACACGCCATAGCATTAAAACGTGCAAAAAATATTTAAAAAAAACATATTTTGGCATGTCGAAAAAACGACCAAAAAAGCAAGGCTATAGTATGGCAAAAATGTCAAAATTTGACACGTCCCAAAATTAGCTTAAAACACGTCAAAACACCATAAAAGAGCGTGCTGAGACAGGCTATAGCATTAAAACGTGCAAAAATTGCCCCCAAAACCATATTTTGGCATGTCTAAAAATAACCAAAAAAGCAAGGCTATAGTATGGCAAAAATGTCAAAATTTGACACGTCTCAAAATTAGCTAAAAACACCTCAAAACAGCAATAAATAGCATGCTGAGACACGCCATAGCATTAAAACGTGCAAAAAATATCCAAAAAAACATATTTTGGCATGTCGAAAAAACGACCAAAAAAGCAAGGCGATAGTATGGGAAAAATGTCAAAATTAGACATGTCTCAAAATTAGCTAAAACACCTCAAAACAGCAATAAATAGCATGCTGAGACACGCCATAGCATTAAAACGTGCAATACATATCCAAAAAGCCATATTTTGGCACATCAAAAAAAAAACGATCAAAAAAGCAAGGCTATACTATGGCAAAAATGTCAAAATCTGACACGTCTCAAAATTAGTTAGAAACACCTCAAAACAGCAATAAATAGCATGCTGAGACACGCCATAGCATTAAAACGTGCAAAAAATATTTAAAAAAAACATATTTTGGCATGTCGAAAAAACGACCAAAAAAGCAAGGCTATAGTATGGCAAAAATGTCAAAATTTGACACGTCTCAAAATTAGCTAAAAACACCTCAAAACACCATAAAAGAGCGTGCTGAGACACGCCATAGCATTAAAACGTGCAAAAAATATCCAAAAAACCATATTTTGGCATGTCTAAAAAACGACCAAAAAAGCAAGGCTATAGTATGGCAAAAATGTCAAAATTTGACACGTCTCAAAATTAGCTAAAAACACCTCAAAACAGCAATAAATAGCATGCTGAGACACGCCATAGCATTAAAACGTGCAAAAAATATCCAAAAAACCATATTTTGGCATGTCGAAAAAACGACCAAAAAAGCAAGGCTATAGTAAGGCAAAAATGTCAAAATTTGACATCTCCCAAAATTAGCTAAAAACACCTCAAAACAGCAATAAATAGCATGCTGAGACACGCCATAGCATTAAAACGTGCAAAAAATATCCAAAAAAACATATTTTGGCATGTCGAAAAAACGACCAAAAAGCAAGGCTATAGTATGGCAAAAATGTCAAAATTTGACATGTCTCAAAATTAGCTAAAAACACCTCAAAACAGCAATAAATAGCATGCTGAGACACGCCATAGCATTAAAACGTGCAAAAAATATCCCAAAAAACATATTTTGGCACATCAAAAAAACGACCGAAAAAGCAAGGCTATAGTATGGCAAAAATGTCAAAATTTGATATGTCTCAAAATTAGCTAAAAACACCTCAAAACAGCAATAAATAGCATGCTGAGACACGCCATAGCATTAAAACGTGCAAAAAATATCCAAAAAACCATATTTTGGCATGTCGAAAAAACGACCAAAAAAGCAAGGCTATAGTATGGCAAAAATGTCAAAATTTGACACGTCTCAAAATTAGCTAAAAACACCTCAAAACAGCAATAAATAGCATGCTGAGACACGCCATAGCATTAAAACGCAAAAAATATCCAAAAAACATATTTTGGCACATCAAAAAACGACCAAAAAAGCAAGGCTATAGTATGGCAAAATGTCAAAATTTGACACGTCTCAAAATTAGCTAAAACACCTCAAAACAGCAATAAATAGCATGCTGAGACACGCCATAGCATTAAAACGCAAAAAATATCCAAAAACCATATTTTGGCACATCAAAAAACGACCAAAAAGCAAGGCTATAGTATGGCAAAAATGTCAACATTTGACATGTCTCAAAATTAACTAAAAACACATCAAAACAGCAATAAATAGCATGCCAAGACACACAAAAGCATCAAAACATGCAAAAAATATCCAAAAAAACAAATTTTGGCATGTTGAAAAACGACCAAAAAAGCAAGGCTATAGTATGGCAAAAATGTCAAAATTTGACACGTCTCAAAATTAGCTAAAAACACCTCAAAACAGCAATAAATAGCATGCTGAGACACGCCATAGCATTAAAACGTGCAAAAAATATCCAAAAAAAACATATTTTGGCATGTCAAAAACGACCAAAAATCAAGTCTATAGTATGGCAAAAATGTCAAAATTTGACATGTCTCAAAATTAGCTAAAAACACCTCAAAACAGCAATAAATAGCATGCTGAGACACGCCATAGCATTAAAACATGCAAAAAATATCCAAAAAACATATTTTGGCATGTCAAAAAATGACCAAAAAAGCAAGGCTATAGTATGGCAAAAATGTCAAAATTTGACACGTCTCAAGATTAGCTGAAAACACCTGAAAACAGCAATAAATAGCATGCTGAGACACGCCATAGCATTAAAACGTGCAAAAATATCCAAAAACCATATTTTGGCATGTCTAAAAATGACCAAAAAGCAAGGCTATAGTATGGCAAAATGTCAAAATTTGACATGTCTCAAAATTAGCTAAAACACCTCAAAACAGCAATAAATAGCATGCTGAGACACGCCATAGCATTAAAACGTGCAAAAATATCCAAAAAACCATATTTTGGCATGTCAAAAAACGACCAAAAAGCAAGGCTATAGTATGGCAAAAATGTCAAAATTTGACATGTCTCAAAATTAGCTAAAAACACCTCAAAACAGCAATAAATAGTATGCTGAGACAGGCTATAACATTAAAACGTGCAAAAAATTGCCCCAAAAACCATATTTTGGTATGTCTAAAAATGACCAAAAAGCAAGGCTATAGTATGGCAAAATGTCAAAATTTGACATGTCTCAAAATTAGCTAAAACACCTCAAAACAGCAATAAATAGCATGCTGAGACACGCCATAGCATTAAAACGTGCAAAAATATCCAAAAACCATATTTTGGCACATCAAAAAACGACCAAAAAAGCAAGGCTATAGTATGGCAAAAATGTCAAAATTTGACATGTCTCAAAATTAGCTAAAACACCTCAACACACCAATAAATAGCATGCTGAGACACGCCATAGCATTAAAACGTGCAAAAAATATCCAAAAAACATATTTTGGCATGTCAAAAAACGACCAAAAAAGCAAGGCTATAGTATGGCAAAAATGTCAAAATTTGACACGTCCCAAAATTAGCTAAAACACCTCAAAACAGCAATAAATAGCATGCTGAGACACGCCATAGCATTAAAACGTGCAAAAATATCCAAAAAACATATTTTGGCATGTCGAAAAACGACCAAAAAGCAAGGCTATAGTATGGCAAAATGTCAAAATTTGACACGTCTCAAAATTAGCTAAAAACACCTCAAAACAGCAATAAATAGCATGCTGAGACACGCCATAGCATTAAAACATGCAAAAATATCCAAAAACCATATTTTGGCACATCAAAAAAACGACCAAAAAAGCAAGGCTATAGTATGGCAAAAATGTCAAAATTTGACATGTCTCAAAATTAGCTAAAAACACATCAAAACAGCAATAAATAGCATGCTGAGACACGCCATAGCATTAAAACGTGCAAAAAAACCCCAAAAAACCATATTTTGGCATGTCAAAAACGACCAAAAAGCAAGGCTATAGTATGGCAAAATGTCAAAATTTGACATGTCTCAAAATTAGCTAAAACACCTCAAAACAGCAATAAATAGCATGCTGAGACACGCCATAGCATTAAAACGCAAAAAATATCCAAAAAACCATATTTTGGCACATCAAAAAAACGACCAAAAAAGCAAGGCTATAGTATGGCAAAAATGTCAAAATTTGACATGTCTCAAAATTAGCTAAAAACACCTCAAAACAGCAATAAATAGCATGCTGAGACACGCCATAGCATTAAAACGTGCAAAAATATCCAAAAACCATATTTTGGCATGTCAAAAAACGACCAAAAAAGCAAGGCTATAGTATGGCAAAATGTCAAAATTTGACATGTCTCAAAATTAGCTCAAAACATCATAAAAGAGCATGCTGAGACACGCCATAGCATTAAAACGTGCAAAAAATATCCAAAAAACCATATTTTGGCACATCAAAAAAACGACCAAAAAAGCAAGGCTATAGTATGGCAAAATGTCAAAATTTGACATGTCTCAAATTTAGCTTAAACCACCTCAAAACAGCAATAAATAGCATGCTGAGACACGCCATAGCATTAAAACGTGCAAAAAAACCCCAAAAAAACCATCTTTTGGCATGTCGAAAAAACAACCAAAAAAGCAAGGCTATAGTATGGCAAAAATGTCAAAATTTGACACGTCTCAAAATTAGTTAAAAACACGTCAAAACAGCAATAAATAGCATTCTGAGCCCCGCCATAGCATTAAAACGTGCAAAAATTGCCCAAAAAAACATATTTTGTCATGTCTAAAAAATGACCAAAAAAGCAAGGCTATAGTATGGCAAAAATGTCAAAATTTGACACGTCCCAAAATTAGCTCAAAACATCATAAAAGAGCATGCTGAGACTGGCCATAGCATTTGAAAGTGCAAATATGGTCAAAAACAACATAATTTGGCTTGTCAAAAAAATATCTGAAAACCATTTATTTCAGCTCACAAAGATGCGCCATAGCGTAGCATGTTGACAAAAGAGTCCCCAAACAGCCAAAAAGTCAAATTATAGCACATTGAAAAATTGGTCAAAAACCGTATAGTATAGTATGGTGAAAAATCTAAAATTTTGACATGTTCTAAAAATGTCTGAAAACTACTTACAACAGCTGATTTAGACGCGCCATAGCATAGCATGTTGAAAAAAGTGTCCCCAAAACAGTCAAAAAGTCAAATTTTAGGACGTTAAGAAATTGGCAAAAAACCGCATAGTATAGTAAGGTGAAAAAACTTAAATTTTGACATGTCGTAAAAACAGCAGAAAACCACTTATTACAGCTCATAAAGATGTGCCATAGCTTTTTTTTTTATTTTGGATGACAAAATACACTATGACAGTTTTTTTTTTATGTTTTGGATGCCTTACTTTAGACAATTAATTAATTTCAAATAATATAAGCTTTCATGTTAAGGCCAAAAAATCAGCAGGACACTGCAGGGAATTGAACCCCATCCCAGTAAACCAGGAGTACCATTACCAGTGCCTTTTGTTTTTTTATGGCTACATGGAAGACAAAGCAAAACCTGCATTAGCAACAGCATATTAGTGGCAGCATTTCAGACTGCTGTCGTTGTACCAAATTTTGGTTAACAAATGCTAATAGTAATGTCATTAGTCCACTTTAGTACAGTACAGTTTCACTGTGCTACTTTGATTAGATGATGATTACATACAACATGTAAGAATACTACAAAACATTTTTGCAGATGCTTTTTTTTTTCACTCCAGTGAAGAAATTTTAATGTGCCTCCAAGTAAACGAAAAATCCAAAATCATAGAAATTTTTAGATTAATTGAAGTCACGTACAGCAACAAAACTATATCAAACATCTGTTTACAAATTCTCACATAGTTGCTAAAGCCTTAACATTTAGAAAAACTTCTGCATAAACATTGTAGGCACACACCAGGCTTTTTCTGGAGTCTTTTAAACAGAAAGGTTTTAGCAAGATTGCGTATGTTAGAGAAGAGCGTATGACTGGATAAATGAAACTTGGATAATACTGCATGAGTTGTGTGAGAGCTTTTTCAGCGGATGTTTTTGATAGTTTTTCTGTTGATGAACTAAAGTCACAGGCGACTGCGATCAACAAGAATTTTCTGTTTTTGTTTCTCACACATTCAATGTAACACAGGGTGAGTTATTCATACATAAATGGTTGTTTTGGGATGAAGCATTTCGTTAAAGCTACTAAGTCAGACAGTGAAAAGATGATTCAAGTGTAGTCAGTTAATTTTGTAAATTTTGTAAAACTGTGTTCATACATGCACTGAACACAGTTCTCCTGCACTTTTGCAACACAGGAAAAGTTATTTTATTTCTGCAACCTCACTGCTGAATGCTACTAAATCCTACACACTAGACTTTTAAGTCTGTTTTGTTTTTCATATTTGACTTTAACCATTTTATATGTTTTTATTTCATGAATCCTGCAAAATGTGCCTTATTTTTATCCATCACTGTAAAGATGAATAATATTTGTTTACATGTGAAACATAAAACCTTATTGGTGCTCTTCCTGGTTCTAGGGAAACCTGCCATTGCTCACAGAGACCTAAAGTCTAAAAATGTCCTGGTGAAGAAAAACGGCACGGCTGTCATCGCAGATTTAGGTTTGGCTGTTAAACACGACTCCAGCACCAATGCCATCGACATACCATCCAACCACAGAGTTGGAACTAAGAGGTGGGATTCACCTCACAACACACAATTGACACAAAAAATAGAAAGAGGAAATGATCTGTCTTTAAACCTGCTTTAAACTGATGTTCTCGTTTTCATAGTTTTAATAGCCAGCGCTATTAATTGGCTCACAACATTGAAACCTTCCTGTTTTCTGCAAGAAAAGCAGAATCCATAATCAGAAACCCACTGTGTAACGCACATTCGGTCCCACTAGTTCCTAAAGTAATCTGTTCGTTAGCAGTCAGCTGAGTGGGTGTGGTCACGGTGTAATAATGAAATAATGAGTGTTGTTTGAGGTCTGTTGAGAAAAATGCTGGACAAAGTCATGAAACCTCAAGTTATTTTGGATTAGAAAACAATAGGATTGATGCAGGTATAACACAACCAGCTATTGTTAAAAAATATGTTTTTTTCTGGTAAAATGATGTATGAACATTATCTCTAGGCCAAACATAAATGTTGAACATGTAGGATTTCAAATCTTTAACTTTGGTGACTCCTGGTGGTATTATGCAAGCTCACAAGAAACAAACTGTAAAGTATCTTCAAGATCAACACTTAAATAACATAAATCACCAGAGTGCTGTCAGTTTTGTTTTTATCGATGATTTGTTTTTCAAGTCCCCTTAAACATATTTTTTTTAAATCGTTTTATGTTCACAGAGATTAACTGAGCATGTTTTTCTGTAGCCCATTTCTAAATTTTCATTCAGAGAACATGGGGCTATGAACTCACACAAAAATCACTTAGGGAAAGAAGTACTGGGTTCTTTATTTAATTAGCTCTTAATCATTTTGTCCTCTGCAGGTACATGGCCCCAGAAATCCTGGATGAGACAATCAATATGAACAGCTTTGAGTCATTCAAGAGGGCGGATATCTACTCGCTGGGCCTGGTGTTCTGGGAACTGGCCCGAAGATGCTCTGTCAGGGGTATGTCGAATGACGCATACACAGTCAGAACTGTTGATCTATATTTTAGAAATATTAAATGGCCAAGTCATCAACAAAACTGCACTGTGGCACTGATAGCTCTTGCATGACACAGCTGATTAGTCGTTTATGTATGTGTCATGTCAGATTGTTCCTCGCACAATTTTTTTTTTGTGGATTTTGTGGTTTTATTTCACACACGGTATGTTGTCAGTTCTGTGCGTCACTACGTGG
The DNA here is from genome assembly GCF_026936395.1 of Plectropomus leopardus. NCBI lineage: Eukaryota > Metazoa > Chordata > Actinopteri > Perciformes > Serranidae > Plectropomus > Plectropomus leopardus. The sequence continues at coordinate 18,011,738 of NC_142185.1, read as the reverse complement.
GTGAGGAAAAGCTTGATAAGCAAAATCTACACCTTTTTCATAGGACTTCATGAAGATTTCCAGCTGCCTTATTATGACCTGGTGCCTTCTGATCCGACCATTGAGGATATGAGGAAAGTGGTGTGTGAGCAGAAACTCAGACCCAACGTTCCCAACCAGTGGCAGAGCTGTGAGGTGAGACGGGTGAATGTATGTAATGTATCATCATGTAAGATTGTTCTTAATGACACTATAACACTAACACATCACTAGTGTATGTATCGAACTGTAAAAAAGAAACAGATCCAAAGGAAAAACATAATAAGGACGAACATTTTTTGTGGTAGAGATGGTCAGTGTATGATCAAATTTTTAATCTACAAATAAACTGACTACACTTGAATAATAATTTTCACTGACCCGTGTTATGATGAATTTGTGAAGAAAACTTATTTTTCTTACATGCCTTCACGGTGAAGGAAGATTCTAATAATGGATAAAATTCACGTTGAATTTGAGTAAAACGGGGCCGCATTTAACAACGGCAAAGCTCTGTCAAAATGTCCATTTACAAACTCTCACACAGCTCATGTAGTATAATCCAAGTCTCATTTATCCAGTCTTATTCTCAGCACTTTAATATGCCAACACTTCAGTACAGGAAGTCTCATAAACTGACAAATAGTGCGTCTGGGCATGTGCGTGCATTTGAACTCTGCTTAGCGCACAAGCAGAGTTCAAGCCCAGGGACGCTACTTGTACAAAAGCGTTTTAAATAATATGTTTTAGAGAAAATGCTTGTGTTTAGGAAGCACTATGTGAACCTGTTTTCTTCATAAATTCAACATAACGTTGGGCGAGTAATTCATATAAACATGATCACTTAGTGGCTGAAGTATTCCTTTACGAATTAGAGCTCCCCTCATCGATGACTGAAAGCACTGTTATCTGCTCACCTGTTACATCTTGGATGAAAGCTTACTGAAAAACTGAAAAAAACAAGGACACAATACATTTTTGGCAGGTATGGGGTTACTGAACTTTTAAGATTATCAACAGTGTTGCTACAGTCTGTGCTGAACTTACCACCGACCTGAAACATCCTATCTGAACTGTGATGATGTTCATATGCTTGGAAAGGCATGAACTACATGTGCATTGTTTGTAACCAAAAATGTCAGTGCTTTTTGATAACTACCAATAATGGATTTAAAGCACAAACTGTGGCTCTTGATATTTATGCCATTCAAGGTAGGAAGCTTAAATTTCAGCCTGGTGTCTGAATGGAGTGAGATTTGTCTTTTATGTAAATAACACCGTTTTCTTGTTGATACTGCAGGCTCTGCGTGTGATGGGCAAACTGATGAGAGAGTGCTGGTACGCCAACCCTGCCGCTCGACTCACAGCTCTGCGGGTCAAGAAAACCGTGTCTCACCTGTCTGTCATCAAAGATGTCAAAGATTAGTTTGATTTGTTGCCCTGCAGATCAGCACTGGTGCTGGCACTGGTGGAGCATGATGGACTTAGAGTCGTTATGGGAAGCAAACTGGGAGAAACTGTTGTCTCTAACAGCCTGAGGCTGCCCTCTACAGGACACAGCCACACTGTTCACCCTCAGAGAGCAACTGCAGGTTGTTTTTGGTGCCAAAGTATTGTAGGGGGTGTCTGTGGCTGCTTTGCACATAGCCACCTAATAAAAAAAAGAACCAAACAGCTGAACTTTTGGTAGGAAGAGCCATATGAAATAAGAATATGTATAATGTATATACAGATTATTTTGCTACCTCAGACATTTAAGTGCCCAAAGCTTGAAGTTGCACATTGTGATGTTTTTTGTGCCATATCTTGTAGCAAACACAGTATTGCTGTGTGGTTAGTGTGCTTACTGACAATCACAAAAGGATACTGGATGAAACTAGTTCTGACTGGTTTTAAATGACACACTACAGTGTTTAAAGTGCTTTTGAATAGTTATTACAGTACCATTGTAGATAAATGGTTTGATGAAAGGTTGAAACTATACACTTAACATGAATACTACTCTACATCCTTTATTTAAATACATCCAAGTGGGTTTTTTTTAATGTGAATTAGTTCTGACAAATGGAAGTTGGTCCACTGGTTCTGTTGATCCGGATACTTTGACAGATATTTAACGGATCATGATGACACTTGGCACAGATATTCCTTATCCTCAGAGTAGGAGCCACTGACTTTTAAAGGGACAGTTCACCCCAAATCAAAAAAACATATTTTTCAGGTTGCGATATTTATCAATCTAGATTGTTTCGGTGTGAGTTGCAGGATGTTGTAGAGATGTCTGCCTTCTTTCCAATATAATGGAACTCGGTGGCAAGCAGCTTGTGGTGCTCAAAGTGCTAAATAAATAAATACATTGTAAAACTCAGCAGAAATGTCTCTTTCCAGAAATCATAATCATATTTTCTTTCCTTGAAACCACAACTGCCATACATATCACTGTTATGGTTATCCGTGGCCGAGAGGATCATGCTCGTGACAGTGTGAGATGTAAACATTAATGGTGTCCTCCTCTGTGGTGCTAGATGAGCGGGTAGTAGATGCATCCTTCTTTCTGCACGGTGATACGGTTGGCAGATGTAGGTCTGTAGAAAAAAAAGTTTCCACCTGAGCAGGTTGTGAATTCTGGAAAGACACATTGCTGTTGAGTTTTTCAGATGTACTTTAGGTGCTTTTAGCACCACAAGCCAAGTGCCATCTAGTTTCATTATATTGGAGAGAAGGCAGACAGATGTAAACGAAGGCAGATATCTCAAACACTTGGCACTTCACACCAAAACAATCTAGGTTAAGAAAGAGCACTACAGGTAAGAGGAAAAATATGCATTTTTTTAAGCTGGGTGAACTTGTCCTGTGAGTACAACTTAGCCTGATCTGAAACTAATAAGAGTGCAGTCTTACAGTCTTTGGCTGTCCTAAAATCTGATTTTTTTTTTTCCCCTTTTGGATTGAGTAAAAACTTGACCGTTACTCTGGCGCTGCCTACAGCCCAAACTTTAAACATTTAGACTGACTAGTGATTAAAAAATACATTTAAATAATAAAGTTGTCTTTCCATATTTTAACAACCTCATGGGATCAGTAGAGTGGCTAGAGACTTTTTTTATGATGTCCTTAGCATGTAAAGAAAAGTACATCTATAAGCTCCTGCTATAAATTTTGCACATTTAAAGCTTTCAGTTGCTGAAAATAGCTGCTCTCTGACAGGTGAATGCAAGTTTGTTAAACAAACAAAAGCTCAATCACGAATGTGAAAAGTTACGTTTGATGTTTCTCTGATATATTTATTCAGACTGGAAACATGTTATTCAAAGTAAAATATCTTAGCTACCCTAATGCACAAGTCAATATGTCATTATTGTTAACAATGGCTCATTGTTGTTGTTTTTTTAACAGGGAAGTGTAACAGCTGCATACAGTATGTTAGAAAACACTCCATTTTGCAAGCCCAGTCTGGTTTTACAGCTTTCCCATTATACCAGATAATTGTGACAAAAGTAAAGATAAGAAAAGCTAGTAAAAAAACAAAAAACAAGAGTCAAGTCAAGTCAATTTTATTTATGAAGCCCATTATCACAAAACACGGTTTGCCTCACAGGGCTTTACAGCATACAAAACCCCTCTGCCCTTAGACCCTCACATCACCTACTGAAAAAGCCCCGAAAAAGAACCCCTGAAACGGGGGGGAAAAAAATGGAAGAGGATAATGACAAATTCCTAAGTGATAGTTGAAAACATTTCACTTGCGGAGCACAGTCTGGGTGCACATGACTGTATGATCACCAGTCTGCCACTGTGTGATGAGGCCTGTAAAGCCTTGTCATAATGGGCTTAGGGAAAGTGCACGAGTACAGCATGTGTGAAGGTGTGCCTGTGTGTGTGTTTCATATCATGGGAACTGATCCTGTATTTGAAGATGTGAATCTGGTTAATCACTGTAGTGCTGTGGAGAATCTCTATTCACCTTTCCCAATTATCATAGCTTTCAATTCATTCTCAGTTAGTGTTTATGTTTTTAGCTGCTAAGGAGAGTTATACACTTCCATGTAGCTGCTCAGTGTTGACCCATATAATCAGTGTACCCCTGTTATGAAAGTGTCATGATTACTGGTGGATATGTAGCATCAGCTGTGTTGCCTCTTAAAAATAAGCTATGTACAGTAGCCTGTCGCTCTCTTGACAAATGACACTTTATGTACGTGTCTACATTTATGTCTGTGAAATTATTAGTTGACTGCAATCATGGAATCATTTGACTTTGCAGAATACAACTATGAATTATTAAAAATGCAGTATTAAAATGTCTTTGCCTGTGTCCATTAAAAAATACATGTAAAATATAGATTTTTTAAATGATGTTGGATGCTGAGCCGAGCTTATATTTTTACTGTTGTGTCATATCTGCTTCTCCAAGAATTAGACAGATGACCCAGCTGATAATTGACTATATAAAAGACTTATCAATCATTCCAAAGAGGAGTGACCACCATGTGCAATTTCTGATCGGTGTCTTTTTTATATATACATATATATATATATATTACATTGTATATGAAATTGCTAAATATTAACAAATGTGATACCGCTTTCATAACCTAAGACTTTATAAGCGTATTGATTTTAAACCATCCAGTTATCTAGATGAATACTTTTGATTCATGTAAAACTGTTTTGTGTTGTTGCTCAGATTTCATGCCATTGCATTGTATCTTTTCTCTTGCACTATTTATTCTGTATAGAAATATGTGATATCAGTGGGTCAATAAACTGTTTTTCATGGAAGAAACATTTTTTGTTTAGTGTAAGATGTCTCATTTTGCAACTGCAATTCTGAAAGCACCGATTGTGCAGAGCTGCACATATTACTGCAAATAGGACAAGATTTCCCGGAACAATTTATCTGAAATAGGTCTTTTTATCTTCCCCGTCACACTTACACCTTAACTGACATGACTCATCGGCCCTTTCTGTTCTGCCGCTCTCTGTGTTCACTATTTATGATGTGTCGGTTAGATAGAGGAAATAAAAGTGTAACATTGAGGCCATCAGCACTACACAGATGAATCAACACCACAAGTTAGTGCTGCGAGGTGCTTTAACGGACTTTTACTGTGCTGCCTGTCACCTCAGACAAGAGGTTACTCAGTGTCACCACAGAAGCTTCATGGGACACGTTTGAAAAAAAATGAGCTAGTGATCCTGTTGTCTAAATTTGACACAATGATATTAGTTAGGGTTTTAGCTTTCTTCAGTATAATTAAAACATGGATTCACATTTTCTCCACATAAAAACGTAACTTTGGTATTTTTTGATCCCTGACTTTCCCATATTTTTGTGTCTAGTGACTAATGGGAGCAGAAATTGTTGAAATTTGTCCAATACTGAGCGAGATAGTAAAACAGGTGGCAATGTTATGCTATTAGGCAATTATGCAGCATCAGTTTACATCCACTTGTTTTTGCCACTGACAGGCCCAGATTATTAAAAGTGTCTGACAACATTTTGGAAAGAATCCCGACAGAGATAGACTTTTTTTTGTTTTTGAGTATAATCATTTTTGTTTAAACAGTCCTGTAACCACCAAACCCACCAGACTTCATTTAAAAAAATAGTAATTTCATCGTCACACTTAATTGCATTTAAGTCAAAGTCAACAGAAACAAATTCAAACTCACAAAAGCTGTCATATTTGTTTTTTCAACTGTTCCAATAATGGCCATGCATGTACTCAGGAGGCAGCTTTAAGCACCATGTGCCCAAGACATATTACCCTTTGTGGAACAATAAAATTTATCTTATCTTATCCTTTCCATAATTGTGAGAGACACTTATAATAATAATCTGAGCCTGTCAGTGGCAAAAAAGACCACTTTTAGTGGATGTAAATTGATGGTGCACAAATACCCTGAATGGTTCCATTGCAGTCTGTTTCAACACTAATTTTTAAAAAAAAATGTTGCTCTCATGAGTGACTAAGACACAGAAACATGGGGAAAAGGGTAAAGGTAAAAAAAACAAGGACAGAATGACTGTAAAACAGGGGGGTGATCATTTATAAACTGTAAAATTGTAAGATAGCCACTTGATTTGACTAATAACTGTGGCGAACACCAGGCCAGACAATGGTTGGGTGTACTGTTTTAAAGAGGTTATGATTTTCTTTTGCCATCACTATTTTCCTTACAACCATATCCAAAACACTCCTTGCCAACACACCTTCCAAACCACTTTAAGAGCTTAAGGAACACACTCAAATAAATAAAATCAGCCCTCACATAAGTTAAACATAACCATTAAACATATAAATATATACACAACAGGCCCGCTTCTGGACCGGTTTGAATGGGGGGCAGTAAGAGATGTTAGTAATATGAGTTATCTCATTACTAACTGTCTATTACAGTTTTTAGGACCGTATGCTATGATGCAGCGTTTCATGCTTTTTCTCTAAAGCTAAAGGGCATTGCTTTTTAGGGTATGAGGTAAGGCTGGGTATTGTCAAGATCCTCACAATTCAATTTGATTTCGATTCTTTGGGTCAGGATTTGATTTAATTTCAATTCAATATCGATTCAATTATGTGTGTAGATGTCAGAAATACCCAGATAGTTCATTAGTTTGCCTTCTGATATGTGTTAAATAAAGTGTGAATTATCTATATTGATTTAGAACAAACTGACACCAAAACTTATTTTACCATTACATTATTCTTTATTAAATAAAAATTAAAACTAAAAGGAATTTAAAGTACAGAAAAGTGCATATTTTTGCCTGAGCTGAACGTCACAAAAGTACTAATCATGTATGCAGGATTTGTTTACCTGCATTGGTGTGATCCACAGCTTTAGCGTTAGCAACAGGTTGCAAAACATCTGTGTTGTCGGCTCAAATGGTTACGAATGTTTGTCGTATTGTTGCAGTGTTTTAACACTGACTCACGAGCCTCACACACGACGTAACTACTATCGACTTTGTGTATCCAAACGTCGGCTTTTAATGTTGTTGGCGCTGATTTTAACCATAACGCACTGCTACCTTGCGCCACTGTCGCTGTTTTAATGAATAAACAACAGATGTAAGCTGTGTTTGAAACCGTCCCCTCATTCACTCACACACTATTCACTGTGTGGCGTGTATTTAATAGTGCACTATATAGGGAATAACCAAATGAGATTTTGGACACTACATTGGAATTTTTTTTCCTCAGAAATACATGACCGCATTGCATTGTGGTAGACGGGAGTTGAATTACATGTTACATCGTATGTACACTCAAATTTGCTGTGCATTGTGGGTATTTTATAGTGCTCTATATAGTGGATGAAATTAACAGCAGAAAATTCGGACACCACTACAAAAAGCTTAACACACTATATAGTGAACTATATCCGTGATAGGGGACGATTTTGGACACAGCTGTTGTTTGGGGGTCAAGCGGGGCCTCTGAACAACGTGGCACCACTCACACTGCCCCCACAGGAGCGGGGCGTCATTACAACAGAAATAATCGATTTCAGGATTTTATGAATCAATACTGAATTGGGGAAAATAATATTGCAATGCAAATTTTTTTAACCCAGCCCTAGTATGAGGATATTTTGGGATTATACTGGCATCTGATTTACATTTAAAGTACATCTTAATCATTAAAAAGTTTAAATGTGTACCTGGGGGTACTTCAAAACTGTTTTCATTAAACATGTATTGACCAGAGTTGTATTCATGTGAATAGTGTAGGAATGTAACAAAGTAATCTACTTAAGTACTTTACCTACGTACAATTTTTAGGTTCATGTACATTTCCACTTTATGCTGGTTTGTAGGCTACTTTTGCTGTTCTTCATTTCAGAGGCAAATATTGTACTTTTTAACTGCACTTCATATATGTAACTACTTTAGTTACTTTACATATACGATTATTAATACAAAATATAAATCAACTAATAAATGATTATGTATTATTATAGATCGATCTACCAAACAGTTGGCACATATTTAAAATAAGCTTCATCACCTGAACACATTAATGCATCAATGATTATAATACACACTGTAGGCTATATTACTCTGAAATGGGCCATTCTGAAAGCCTGCTTTCACTACTAGTGGGCTCTTTCAGCTATACTTTAATTCTAATACTTTTGCACTTTTACTTTAATTCTATTTTGAATGCAGTACTCTTGCTTAAAACAGAGTATTTCTACATTGTTCTTCAGTAAAAAAAAAAAAAAAATCCGATTTGCCCACTTTATCCACAGCTGTGTGCTAGTGTATTGGAATAAGAAATGGTTTTCTTTCACTCACAGAGCCTTTTTTCAGACACAAGTCAACTCTCCATCATCTGCAGCTGCCTGTCTGTCCCTGTCCCTGTCTCTGCGGTCACACTGAGAAAAGAGTCCGTTCACGCACAGAGTTTAGTAAAATAAATGTATGAAACGCTTTAGCTCGTTTCGGATCGTCACCGTAACGTTATGTGACGTGACTTCCTTGAATCGGCCTCGATATCAGCGTCAGTGTTGTCAACGTTACCGATGTCCGTTAGCAGCTATTTTTAGCAGGAACTGCGCGACAGCATAACACTTTGATTTTTTTAAGAATTTGCCACAATGTCAGTTCAAAACACACACCCCCAAACCAAGAAAAGACATTAAACAAGTACTCACCTTGTTCCCAGTCCAGCCTGGCGCCTGTTTCAGCAAGAAACAAAAAGAAACTTCCGTACAGGCATCCCGGCGTTTCCCTCCATTTTTCTTCCATGTTTATCCCTTCAAGACCCGTTTCCGCCCGGAGAGCTTCAAAATAAATAAACAAACAGTAAATGAGACTTTCAAATTAAAAGGTGACAGGAAGTGAATTTAACTTTAAAATAAAAAAAAAAACAAAAAAAAAACATATTTACAGAAATGCTATTTTTTCGGGTAATTTAAACACTAAACATGTTAAAATTACCTGCTGTTTATTTAAATGGAGTATGGTGAGTTTGGCGATGGTGATTTTGGGGTTATTTCTGATTATTCAAAAATGACTTTACTCATTAACATAGAGGTCTATCTAGGGATCTACTCTCTTAAAAGGCCTGTTTTTATGCTGCCTCTCTCTTGTTTTATCAGTAGGGCAGGTGTAATATCAACTTTATCTACCTAGTCATTAGTAACACTCATTTTTGTTCAGCCTCAGTATATATTATCTTTGTGTGGTATAGTCTGTTGTTGACTATGAAAATACTGTCTATTATTGTCTATTATGCCATGCATGTGCTCGGGATGCAGCTTTATGCGCTATGTGCCCAAGACAAATTTCTCTCTGGCGACAATAAAATTTATCTTATGTTATCCTTTCCATAATGCTGACAGACATTTATAATAACAATCGGTGCCTGTTGGTGGCAAAAACAGCCCCTGAATAGTTCCATTGCAGCCTGCAGCAATCTCCATCAAGACTGAACTGTTTGAAAAAAAAAAAAAAAAGTTTCACTTATGAGTCACTAAGAAACAGAAACATGGGAAAAGAAGGTAGAGGTAAGAAAAAAATTCAAAGTTACCCTTTAAGGAAAGAATGTTTGTGAAAATAAAAGGATGTAATTTCCAAGCTATAACACTGGAAGATAACCACTCGATTTGTCACGTGTTGTTTTAATGCTTCAAAAAATGTAGTCTTTAAAACTTGAGCAGAGATTTGCATTCTGTTTTCTCACATATTACATAATCATTAATGCTTTTCTGTAGTCCTCCTCATTTTAATCCAACAGCAGCAAAGTGCATGATTTCAATGAAGAGAACAAAATGTATTGTATAGCATTGAATTAGCAATGTCCTGTAGAAATGGCATATCAGTGTTCCAGACGGTCCCGTGGTCGGTTGGCCAACGGCTCTGCTGAGGGTCAGTGGGGCAGAGGGGATTGCTGTGAGGCAATCTGCTTGTTAAGGAGTATTTAATCTGCGTTCATATGAACAGTACTGAGGCTCAAAGTGAAAAGACATTTTCTCTGTTTTTCTGGTCACCAAAGAAATGCTGCTTTTGTACACTGTGAAAGATGATAGTCTTTTCCTGCAGATTAAACAGTGTACCTTTTGTATGCATGGGTGTGGTAGTGGGAGAAGGTTTGTGCGCTGTGGTTCAGTTTTCTTTACCCCATCAGCCATTGTCTCCCTGGCTGCCGGCTTGTGTGTGTGTGATCTCCCTTTTGAACCAACCATGTCTGATGCCTTCGGCCCAATGACCCATGCTGTCTGTTTGGGGAGTGTGACACTGGCCCCAAGCTAAATCAACCTTTTGTCTGTCCTCATAAGACAAGTCTCCCTGCTTGGCAGAACACAGGACTGAGGTTTAGACTGAAGCTAAGCCCACTGAGAAACTGAGAGTGAGAGAGGCTGAAGCAGGTGCTGGTCGAGGCGTGAGGTGGCAGTTTCTCATGCATTGCTGATTTCTGACAGACCATAAATCGAATTGCTTTGACTGCAAAAAGGGAAAGGGACTGTTTGAAGGGGAATAATGAGAGAAAAACTCCATGCTTTGCTTTTCAAAACAGCAGAGCATCCCTTCTCAAGAAAGAAGTTAAAAGAGGTGAACAGGAAATTAGGTATGTGATGCAGATGCACGTCCACCACAACCATCACATGACGTGGATTTCCGCTTTGACACCTTTTGGCTGCACAGCGGGGCAGGGCCACACAAACACTGAAGAGCTGCTGCAGCAGGACATGATGGTGCTTTGAGGACTACTCTACCATGCAGTCCACCATGAATTTCAACGGACTTCCACGCCAGGGCAGTCAAGAGAGTTACATTCTGGATAATACTCTGAGGAAGAAGTGTTCCCTGTGGTACCGACGCTCACTGAGGGGAAACAATGATCGACACCGCCACAACACAGGCTCTCTGCCTAGATTATGCAAGGTGAGACAAAAAAAGCAAACAAATTTATATATATCTGTGGAATAGAGAGTAAACACATCTGCAAATCAAACATCATGAAACAATGACATGTGAACTTGATTAAAGCTGAGACTTTTCTTACACAGTATAGTTTTAAAATGAAAAAAAAAACCAAATAAGTGGAGCAGCTCTATGCAACTGACCAAAAGCCTTGTAACAATTTTAATCTTTTGAGTTATTTAAGACTTTCGGATCAGCATGTTCTTATAATCAACGACCTCTTTAGCTCCCAGGGAGATTTAAAACTTGTATAATATTGTTTTAAAGATGAACTTTGCATTTCTTCTTCTTTTGCAGCCCAAACAAACCCGCACCAACTCACTGGTTGATTACTCTGACCCACAGAGGTAAACATATTAAATCTCATTTGCAATTGATCATATAGTATAAGTTTACTTTACTACATGTAAAATCATATATATTGCATGTTTTTGCAATATTGACAGAAGATTAAGTTTATAAAGAGCAAAATATTTATTTGATTTTTTTGTATTTCTCTTTTGCACAGGACCACAATTGTACTGGAAAAACAAGACAATGAAACATTTGGTTTTGAAATTCAGGTAATCATGCTTTATAAGATCAAGTACATATGTATCACTGCCATGCCTTTCAGTCTGCAATTCTGGAGAAATTTTCATGCAAATGTTTTGTTTAAGAGGAAGTTTCTGTGAAAAAGTGTCGTTTTTTGTGACAGATTGTCTCTTTTTTCAGACCTATGGCCTGCAGCTGAAAGACAGCTCTGCGGTGGAGATGTGCACGTTTGTGTGCAAAGTGCAGGAGGAAAGTGCTGCTGAGAGTGCTGGTCTGACCGCAGGTGAGCCGCCCACATCCTCCATGCAGGCCCTGCACAGGCTTTCATACACGCACAAAACCGTCAGACCTTATCGTTTCTTTCTGGTGTATGTAGATTGACAGATAAATGACTAGTATCATACATACACACCCATAGTCATGCACAACTACCACGCAAAGCCAGTTCTTGTAATTACAAAGTTCCCTTTTTTGCATCCTCATTTATTGTAGGGGATGTTATCGTCACTATAAACGGGGTCAGCATTGAAGGATCATCTCATCAGCGCATACTGGATCTGATTAGAGAATCAACCAACAGTCTGAGGTGAGTCACAGAAATAAAAACTGGCTGTGCAGCAGAGCAGAGGAGAAATCGGCTGCATAGAAATCAAAGTGACTGATCTTAAAAGTGTGTGTAATCATACGTTATTATGTGATTCCAGGATGGAGACTGTATGTGGAAATATAGTGAAGCAGATCGAGCTGGAGAAGAGGATGAACCTGCTCAAGGTGTGTCTCTTAAAGCCTGCCCATGTTTGCTGTTGACATACTGCAGCTCTGTGGTTGCATTGCAGCCTACAGACAACTGAACCACATTGCATAAACCCAGCTGGTATTAATGAAAGAGCAAAACTACAGCACCGTAGTTAATTATAGGTTGACTGTGTGAAATAGATCATATGCAAATATTTCACAACTAAACACACACCCCTGACAAACTGTGTGCTCTCATACTGAAATCTTTGTAGCTAAATATTCTGAAGGTTTAAGCTGATAGAAGAGATTTCCATACACATAGGTCTATGCAGTGATTTACTTTATTTTGAGCTTTTGGTCCATTAGATTTTAATCAGCAGGAGTGTCATAGTTGGGGGGAAAAGTGTGGCTGATGACCCGAGGCCCCAGTGGGAGGGGGGGCCTTGAAAAGCCTGCTATTACAATGTTTGGTTTAGTTTGCAATTTTTTCTGTCTAAGTAATTACCCAACTAGCCACCATCATTATTAGATGTTGACATTTGGTTGAATTGAGGTTGTAACGTCAGGTGAGCACAATGAAAACTCAGTTCAACATCTATGGCATAACAACAATTTGATGTTGAGTACTGACAACTGATGACACAGATATTTTGTTGATTTTAAGTTGTGCTATGAGTAACCAAAATCCAACATATTTAGGTACTTAAGTTGAGGGGCATTTAAAATATTTTCAATTTTCATTCCACTGCATGTGCACATGCAGTCTACATGAAGACTGCATGTGCACAGGGCCCAGAATTTTGTGCTACACCCCAGTTAATCAGAGCATGCGTATGAATTTGTAATCTTAAAGAATTTTACTGGAAATAAAACCATGTTGTTTCTTGCCCATACAGCAATCGCTAGGTGAGAAATTGGTGGAGCTGCAAGCCCTTACATTACAGGAAAAGCGTCTCATGCGAGGTGAGAGGATTTGCCTCAGCTGTCAGACCACAGCACTTCCTTTCTCACAGCCATTCTCATGTTTGTGAAGTGATGTTGTTCATAATGTGAATTCAACTGTAAACTAAACAGTTAAATGAGATTAAAGGAGTTCCCCTGAGAAATGAACATAGACTGACGAACTTCCTGTTGCAAACTTCTCGTCAGCTGCAGTTTTTCTTTAACTGGGACTCTGTTATGTTTTCAGGTAATTTGAACAACAGCAGCCTCCACCTCTCAATGGACTCTTCAACAAGTGTGAGCACCTCCACAGGCCGCTGTGGCCGGCGTTTTTCTAGTGACAGCAGTTACAGGAGCGGGATGACAGATGACAGTGACCAGGCCAGTGTGTTTGGCGATCTGTGCTCTCCCAGTCCATGCAGTGCAGCCAGCACCTCAGATGATAGCTGCTTCTTCTCCAGAGATTTCCCATCGCAGGACGGCTCCCGCAGGTTCTCCTACAGCTCCAATAGTCATCACCAATCCCTCTGCCGCTCCAGCAGCTCCAGTTTGGCCAGCAGCAGCAGCTCCCTCTCTCCTTCCTGGGAGGAAACAAAGTTCTCCTCCTTGTTCGGTACCCTACCCCGTAAAAGCAGGAGAGGCAGTGTTCGCAAACACATCCTGAAGTTACTTCCTGGACTACAACGATCAGTTGAAGAGGAGGAGACGGGGACAAACACACAGTGACTTGTTGTTCACATGCTCCTTGTGTCTACTGGAAGGGTTAACCAGGCTTCTCATGCTCTTGTTGCAGAGAGAAATAGATTCTGTAATGAAATGTTTACCCACACCGAAGGTTGGGTTAACTCTTTTTGGCCCTCAAAGGAACACAGACACGACAGACATTTGGGTTCTTGGCTTTTGTCAAGGTCAAAGTTTACCCAAACAGGTCCTGAGCCTTATGGGTCCACCTGGATCACTGCTTGTGCTGGCACAAAAGCATTATGAAAATCTGTACATAGATGAGATCCTGCTATCTTGAATGAAAGACTGACATTTTTTTTCCATGCCATAATCACAGCGTGATCAGCATTAATCAGAACAGTCTGAATTACAGTAGCTGTATTCGAGTAGCACCTTGAATTTTTAAAATGAGACAGTGACCTAAAACGCATTCATTTTATAGACATTGAAACAATACTTCTGTCACATTCAGGTGCTGAAAACCAAACCCAAAGCTCTACTCAGTATAGATGTCTGCTCAGCTCAAAACAGGATGTGGGTACAAGAGGTGCTACTTAACTGTTTTCATTTTAAGCGTTATATTCAGGCTGAATACAACTTTCGGTGTTGGTTGAGAAACACTGATGAGGTTTCTTGTAAATTCTGAATGTGCTTAAGTGTGTCTCACTTTCAGTTGGTAGAAAATGCAACTTTCTGGAGAGTGTCATGATTTATTTTTTGATATTAAATCAAGAAAATCTGAATGCAAAGGACTTTTAATAAAATAATAAACTTTGAAGTCTTGGAAAGCCACCAGAGTTTTGCTTCAGATAATAATGAGCACTCATTCTGAAGTTACACACAAAGAAGTGACTTACTACAAAGTGAGCTGTTGAAGATTTCTGTTGATGATGAAGGCATTACACACAATTTACTCATGTACATAAACAAAGATTATTCTGGGCAGTGCACATTAGCTTGTAAAAAGTTAAGCTATAACACTTGAATAGAACAGAATAGAAACCCCACACATTTCCTGTCATATGTCTCACTTCTTTCCTGCTGTTGCTGCCACTGCTAAAGAGAGAGAAAGAAAGCGAGAGAAAGAGCAAGAGTGAGAGAGAGAGCTACCATCATCACGCCATGGTGAATTAAAGTGTGTTTTCCTGCAATTGATGGCTACCATTCACAGAAAGGATAACACACTTCATTTTAAAGCAGCAAACACAGGGATGCAGAGAGAAACATAAAAAAAAAAAACATTACTTCTATCTGACTTTTTTGTTATGAAGCTGATAATTAAATAGTTCAGTGGTTCATTTATTATGAAAAGTTGTGTCGCATGAAGACAATGTGCTGTGGAGGCCCTGCAAAAAAATTCTGGCGATCCATTTTCTAAGTCTAATCTAAATAGACCTTTTTTTCTCAGCAGACATTCTGCATTTATGGTAAGAGAAGCAAAGGCTGCACTGCACTCAGGGGAGGTGCTGGCACTGTGTATGCTGGCTCACTGGAGTATCTGAGTGGAACACTTATGGGACTAAGCCATCTTTACTGATATCAATATCAATTTAATAAGTGCTTTCCCTGAGTAAAAATGTTTTGTTCATGAAAAAAAGTATTAATAAAGGTTTTGTCAAGAGTTCCTTAAAATGAATCAGTGAAACAAGTGGCAAAAAGTTTGCCAGGTGATTTTTGATTTTTTTTTTTTTTTTTTTTTTTGGTGTGTTTGTAGTTGTAATACTCCTTTCAGCCACAGGAGGCGGGAGTGCAAAATTATCCCATGTTCTGAATAAGACTATAGGCATTCACATTTTTTCTAGTTGAGTTTTATTTTTTTACCCATGCTCTCTAAACACAAGGCAACTTGCTAACACACAATACATGTACTTTTTAAAACATGGATTAGTGGTGCACTTCAGCCTCTTGTGGCCAAAATGAGTATTACAAAAACAAACAAACAATGATCCTGACCAAAAACACGTCACCTGCCAAAACTTTTTCCGCCTGTTTTCACAGATGAAAAACAAAGTCGTTAAGAAAAAAATATTATCGCAACCCTTTTTTTTTGGTATGCTAAAACTGGTTTACCTACTATTCTACAAATCATTTTTTAAAGTAACTTAGAAAAACTATCCCTTTTTTTCACCTGCTCTTGAGTCGTAAAAACAGTATGTTTTTATAACTTAAGAGCAGGTAGTACTCCGTACTAGTAGTAGTAGTACCAGTAGTACTCCATACTAGTGTTCACATACTTAACTAAAAGTACTAAACCAATAATGTAAAATAAAAGTCCTGCATACAAAATCCTACAGAGTACAGAGGTATTCTAAATGAGCAAAAGCTGCTAAAAGTGCAAAAAGTTATAAAATTTTTTTAAAAAAGGTAGTTCTGCAGTAAAATTATCTCCTTACAACATTATTGGATTATCATTGGATTATTGGATTATGTATCATTGTGTAAAAAGTACTTTATAGTGTAGCTTTTTGAGTTTGACCTTGCTTTAACTACTTTATACACAGTAACATGGTTCCCAACCTAGGGGTCGGGCCCATCAAAAAAATGTCTAATCCTGTCTTTTTTTGTGAAGTACTGGAAATATTGGAGAATTTTGCAGCCTTGTAGCTCAAACAGTGCTGATGTTGTGTGTTGAGCATGGTGTAAGTTTTCAGACTGTTATATCAGCATCTTACTTAAGACGCAGTGGTATTTATATGCACTTATAAATCAGCGAGTGAACAGGGCTTAGCTTCAGCACATGTCCAATCTACTGTTGGTTCAGGTGGGGTTATATATACTGAAAACCTATAGGAGAAGGTTAATCCTCAAAACGTAACAGAATGAACGTGGTCACCCAGCAGAGATTATCAAAGAATGAGTACAATCACTTCATATGCAGATGCCAGAGTCACAAAGAGTCTTTGTTGGGGCCAAAACAAAACGCCCGTTCTTCTGTGATTCAACACACACACAGATTTACATGGTACTGGCACTAGAGAGCACACAAGTGAGCTTGACCTTGCACTGCTGAGTGAGATGCAGGATGGATTCTTTCTTCACTCTTTGACAATGTAGGATAAAAAGTATTACGCTGGAGCAGATGATGCGACAATGACAAGTCTGAGGTTGCTTAAATTTTGATTCAATTTGCAAAAACAGCTAAGAGCGTAGAAGTGTGACTATTTTCAGTATCAGGAGAAAGAAAATCAGACATATGGAGATGGAGACGAGCACAATGCCACCAGAGCTCCCGAGGCTCACAGCAGAAGAAGATGCACTGGCATCCCAGGTACTGGAGATCATTGGAGGGATCTCTCTAGAGGCCCTTCAGACCCCGGAGGAACCTGAGGAAAGAGTTGAGTGGCCAATGGAGGAGGGAGATGACTCTGTGTTCTACAGTGACGAGGACCAAGTTCATCAGGACGGAAAAGCAAACACATCATGTGGTTTTGGTGCCGACAAATGTGAGCAGCTTGTTAACAGTGTGGCAACTGGTGAGGATGATACAGGGGAAGAGATATCTATTATTGACGAAGAAATTGCAGATTTGGAAAAGGAAGTGACTCAGCAGGTCATTCTGAATGAACAAGAACAGAAAGAGCTCCAGACACCAAAAACTGAACCTATGGATCAGTCTGATCCTGCAGATTCAGGAGCAACGTCTGATCCAACTCCAGAGATGTCAGTGAGTGCCTGTGGAGGATCACTAAACGGCACAGATGCAGACATGCAAACACAGCTAAATATATCTGCAGAACAAGGTAAGTGCAGGGTTGGAACCCGATGTTAACATTTTAAGATATAATGCTGAACATAATTGTTGAAATAACTATGATAATTATTTAATAAATGAAAACACCATTGCATTCAATGATTTAAATTTAGGATACATAAAGTTCATCAGGGGGCGGAGCCAGGCGTTCAGTGCTTAGCCCAAGCCAAGGGGGGTCTGAGGGAGATCTTTTTCCCATGTACAATATGAGATTTTTAAAAAATGCCTAAAAATCTGTACATCATTTGGGAAGAAATTATAGTTGCAGAGAAAAAAATAATATAATCCTTTTGAGCCAACATCCTATTTTATATCTAATTGTTCTCCAACTGTCTTCATCATTCTGAAACCATAACACAGCAAATATTGAGGATGACTAATTTTCACTCCTGCCTCCAAAAAACTCCAAATAAGGAAACATTTGTGTGGTGTTACCACATTTTTTCAGTTACATAAAATAGGTGGGGTAGAAATTTGGCATTACTAATCATGAAACTTAGTTTTGTTATATTATGCTGGAAAAGAGTTCACACAGTGAATATTTAGCTGACAAATCTGCTATATTTAAATCTAAACCATAATAATCTAAGCTGCTCTAAATGCAAATCAAGGATCCCAAACAATGCAACGTAAATGTACCCTTCAATACTGTCCAGCTGGCACCGGACATAAATATGGCATCATTGGACTCTTACGCCAGACAGACATTCAATTTTGGTTGGAAGGAAAATCAGATTATCGTCATTTTAAATGACATTAGAATTTCATGTTCTGTGGACATTAAAATTATGAAGTTTTACAGACATTAACCAATGCCAAGGTGGCATTGCCATGAGACTTTTGGAAGATGTGGGATATTAGTTACTTAACCAACTTAAAACCAACAAAATATCAATGTCATCTGACGTCAGTATTCTACGTCAAAGAGATGTGGGCATTAGACATCATTCTGGCATTGAGGAACAACAGAGAAACTGGCGCAGTTATATTAGATTTATTAAGGGAATAGTACAGATTCAGGACTTTAGAGAAAAAATTCAGGGCTGAAGCCCCAGAGGCCGCCCTCCGCTCTGCCCCGTGTGATGGTGCAGAAAAATAAGATTGTTTTAGGAAGAGATTTTGTTTACAGAAAACAAAAAAGATTTATGCTCTTCTTTTCGTTTCAGGCAATCTACCAGCTGAGAAGGAAGAAGTGACACCAAACCTCGAAAGCTCTGATGTAACTAACAAGGAGACTGATACAAGGCTGAGTGTGGAGGCAGACGTCTCAGAGCGAGTGTCAAGTGCTGAACTCCAGATAACAGGTGACAAGCAGCTTCGGGTGGACGAGGACCCACAGCAGGACCACAACTTTCATGCCCCGATGGGGTTTCATCAAAACCCGAGTCCAGGCTACTCCACTCTGCCTCTGCCTAAGAGGTCCCATGGCAGCGCCGACCCCGAGAAATCCTTTAACCACCTCTCTTCCTCCAAATACAGCACCGTGTCGTACCGCAAGATCCGCAGAGGCAACACCCGCCAGAAGATAGAGGCGTTTGAGTACATGATCATGAATTTGTAAGATAGTTTGTAAGGAAAACATAAACTGCTGCATGTGATCCATAACAAAAAAAAACGGATTAAATATCTACATTCTACACATTTATTATATCTTATTGGAAATCTCTGATATAACTTTCCAGGTCACACAAGATTTCCAAATTAATTTATATCTGTTGCGTAGTATCTGATTGACAAGCATGTCTAAGATGTTCTTTGTTTTTCATTTGATCGTTTCAGGATGAAAACTTGTTGTGTAAGGCAGGTATTTGAGCAGCAGATTACATAAATAAGACCCTCAGGGCTTTATAATCTTACTAGCTACAATAACTAAGATGTTAAGTATTAGAGCTTTAGTATTTTGGGGGAATTTGCTAAAGATACATACTTATCCTGATGACTAGTGGATAAGCACAAAAATAATAAAGAAATACATGCTATTGAATCTTCATCGCCATCATTTTATTTTCACTTTCTTAAGAAAATGCATTTCCATGAAGGTTTTGAAAACAGGCCACGAAATCATGAAATCACAGCACCGATTTATCGTGATTTGAACCAACACTTCCCTCTAGTGACAAGATAAAAAATTCATACAAAAGGGACAGTTTTCACAATACCTACACCTAAATAATGCAGCAATTGAAACCACAGAAGCAGCTGTTTCACCCATGTGCCTCTCAAAACAAAAAATGAATGTGACATCTAGAAAAGATGTCTCACCGAAAATATGTGATATGTTGAAAACAAATGTATACATTCTACATTACATGCAATTAAACTCATGTTTCAGTCCCAGCAGAGCTAACACAAAAAAATATTTTTTTTTTTACATTTCATATCTAAGAGGCACTGTTTATCTTTGGCAGTGAGATGATATGTTGTGCTCAGTATGGCGTATTTTTCCATAGACGTTCACCTGAATCCTTTTAGCAAACTCTGGTCCAAATCAAACAGAGATGCTCTCTTTCCTCCGGCACTTAAAAGTCAAGGTCAGTCCATGCTGATATGATACAAAGGAAATTAGAAACATTGCACATCCCCACACCCTCTGAATACACCACATATCACTGCCACCAAAGCCCCTCCCACCTCCTCTGGACAGTCATGAGTTGAGTTTGGACCACAGACTGGATCGTAGTTTGAGGCCACTGAAGGTCTGTATAGTGCATGTTTGACACTTTTCAATCTCACCCTTGAGCATGGTAGTGTGTGAACTGCCATTTTTGGAAGGCATTTCTGGTTTCACATGGATTGAGGTGGAGAGTGTCACCCTGGGGCCCCGCCTCCAGGCACATGTGATGGGAAACATACTCTGCTATGAGGTGCTCCGCCTTCACAAAGACAAAACATCAACATTTTGAGCAGGCCTGTCCTGTTGTTTTAAACACACAGCCTAAGCACTTCTAAAATGATAGAGTTGGTGAAAGCAAAGAAAAACAAAGACAGTAGCCAAAACAAATAGCAAGCCCCAAGTCAACCTACCAGAGCCGAGTTGGAGGATTTGTGGAACCAGCGATGCTCAGGCTTGGTGTTGTCACATAGTTGTAAAGCGAAACCGTTGCCCTTGCCGTGGGGTGCGACACATAGATCTTGCTGGCGAACGTGCCTCATCCAGGTGTAATTAAAATGCTGACTCTGTATACCAGAGAGAAAGGGAGAGAGAGAGAGAAAGAGAGAGAGAGAAAAAGAGAGGGGAGTGACAAGGGTGTAATTATGCTCCATGAAAAATGACAGAATTTGAAGGATGGCTCAATGGGGCTGCTCTGAATCCAAAAAGACCACATTTAGAAAGCCCTGGTCTCTGCTTGGACTCCACCCTTGTTTATCATGGCTGGATCCTGATTACATTTGTCCTGATTTAGGTCTATTTCTGGATGTTTTTGTTAGGCCCCCGCCCATAATTACGACAATCATGAGGTCAAAATTGGTCATTGTCTGCATATATCCATCTGAAACACTTGACACTTGCCATTTATTTGCAGTCAAATATTCGGTAAATCAAAACTCATACCTGCTTGCTGAGATCACACGTCTCAAACGACAGGGAGACGTTCTGCAGAG